>NW_026972189.1:0-307140 GCF_036711695.1 Zophobas morio | reverse complement strand
TCCTCTGAATAAAGCAGTCGAAATGAACGAGGTGGCCAGTATTTTGGAAGATTATGCCTTTAACGGCAACAGAAAAGTAATTTGTATGTTACATTATAATTTTTTTATTAAAGTTCATTTGACAAGTTTGACAAATTAATTTGACATATTTTTTTTCGCTGAAAAACAGTGTTGTTGCCTGACAGAAGAATGTTTTTTCACTGAAAAAATTTTTCGGTGAATGCCATTGGACAAATTTCAAGCAATTCTGCCATTTTATTGGTTAAGAATTTTCGAGTTGGATTGTCAAATAAAATACCTGTATTTATTATCGTATCTGACACTATATTTTGTTCTTTCCTTCGATGTGTCAGTGTGTCTTTTAAAAAGTAAAAAGTCGCAAAAATATCATCAGTTAATACAGAAAATATTTTAGAAAACAGAAACAGAATAATAATATGCAGTAATAAAATACGGGGTGTCCTGAGGAAACTCAAATATAAATATTTAAAGATCTAATAATTAAAAAATGTTTTACAAATACTCTATATAAGAAGATGTAATTTTACTATATACCACAACAAAGAGCGTACCTTTTTTATGTCTCCACAAAATATTTAATTGCAGATTTTAGAAAGAACCCTATTGCGTTTTTCTCACCGCTAAAAAATTTCAAGAAAACTGAAATAACGTGCCAACGTCGCAATGGAATTTTAAATAGAAATTGTGGATATAAAGTCTAAAGAGAGATAAATTAAAATATCTAAAAATATATAGGATGCACCATTTGAAAATACTAATTTTTCTGTTGCACCTGAAAAATAGAACACTCTGTGTAGGTGAAAGTAATTTGCGTGTATGGTCCTAAAAAAACCGTACAACTTCCCTGTAGCTTCTGATAACTGATAACTAATGAGTAGAGTCCGAAATTTATGAGATTTGCATATTGATGACTGTTCATACTACACCTAAATGCTTTCGGATCTAGGCCAATTAGGTAAATAGGAATTGATTGACACATATTAAATTTTGCATATTTTGCATGTATCAATATTTTTCACATATTTTCGTATCTTTTGCATATTTTCACATATTCTGCCAATTTTTAGATTTTCGAAGCATACCGCAAATTTTTTATTGCAAGTGTCGGCGCTTTTAACTTCTAAAGGTCGAAATCTATATACATGACAATGTCTTTGGTTAAATCTCGAAAATTGTCAAAAACAATCGAAAATTTCAAAATGGGGTGTATTGAAAAATTGAGTTATTGAAAAAGTTGCTTAAAAAATCCCAAACAATTCTCAGATATACATATATTTTAAAAGGAACTAGCCCCGCCCACCCACCCTCTTTTTTATTAGAGGGCATGTCATTTGCCAAAATCGGTCTTATTTTAGCAGGTACTAGCCCCGCTCACCCGCCCTCTCTGTTCTTAGAGGTATCTCATCTGCCAAAATCAGTTTTATCTTAGCAGGTACTAGCCCCGCCGGCCCACCCTCTCTTTTTTACAGGCTATGTCATTTGCTACAATCGATATTATTTTAACCCGCCCACCTACCTTCTATTTTATTAGAAGGATCACGTTTGTCAAAATCAGTCTTATCTTAGCAACTACTAAGTTTAACTTTTTCTTACAGAGTTCTAACTTAGCATTAAAAAAGTAAAGGGAAATATAGGACAACTTATAAATAAAAATTTTAAGGAAGTACTAGAAAAGAATCAATTTTGTTATCAAAGGTAGCTAAAATATATAATGGAGGTTCTAGTAGTGAGGTTAACAGCACGAAATTTAATTAGCGCTCTTGTTTGCACCCATTACATCAGTGGATGTAAAGAGGAGTTTCTCCACCTATAAACAAATTTTGTGTGATAGGCGACTTAATTTTTTAATTGAAAACATTGAAAAACATATAGTTGCAAGTTATAAGTTATAATATTAATGCCGACATTTAAGTGTTTTTTGATGTATCATTGTACTCGTTTTTTTTACAAATATTTGTTATTTAGTCGCGTTTTTTTTTGTAAAATAAAGTTTTTAAAATATGGCACAATATTGTTTTAAATTAAACCTATTAGACTTATGGATATACTACCAGTTTATTGTATGGTCAATAAAAAAAAAGTACAAAATGTATGCCTATTTTTATAAAAAAATTTCATATTTTCGTAAAATTAAAACATATTTTCTTATTTTTTCTGCACATATATACCTACACATATGTTGGCCAAATTTCGTGCATAAAATTCCGGACTCTACTAATGAGGTATCAAGGAGCGCAAGCTTAGTCACTTCCTCTGTAGAAACTTATATGTATGTACATTTTCCAACCTAAGATTTCAAAGTATTCGGCTTTGCAGTTTCTGATTTAATATATCTAATATTTATTTTTTTGTATTTATTTTATTAATAACAAAATTTTGAGGAGATGGTGTGAACGTTCTTGATTTGGCCAGTAAAATATATAAATTGCTTCATTCGTTAATTTTTTCGAGTAACGACGGGCCTTCGCTAATAAGTTATTATGCCATTGGCACGACGTTCACAAGTTACAAAGTTATGCGTCCGTCATTTATAAGTACAATGTTCAGAATTTACAAAGCACGGTGTTTCTTTTCACATTTAGTTAAAATAAATGAATACTGAATAGAAAATCGTACATCATTTTAAAGTACAACGTTCGTCCACACTGCTAATGTATCATAATCTTTTATGGTATATGGTAAAAAATCCTAACGTTTGTGTAAAGTTACCTAGACAAACTTTCCCTTAGTTAAAAAGAAATAGGTATCGACTGTTAAAATACATGGAAAGGGGTATGCTATGCGTATCAATAAAATACATTGCCTAATTCATAATTTTTTTTGAGTTACCCTCTATAAGTAATCCTAAAAAATATTTATACATTTATAATATGATAAAATTATATCGTATTTATAATATGATAAAATTTTAAGATGATGTCATCATTCGTTTTGTTGGGGATATACGGATAAATTATGATTAACGTGCTCGTGACACCCTTAAAAAGTTTGCAAGATTTCAAACCATTGGGTTTTGCAGTTTCAAAGTTAGTTTGCAAAATGTTACTAAATTTTGATTTTTTTAAATCTTTATGAATAGGCTGAAAACCTAACAGGGATTCATAAACCACAAGTGGATTTTATAAAATCTAACTTTCAGTATTGTAAATTTTGGAGATGACGTTATCGCATTGGTGGTGGAAATGGAGAGGCAAATTTTGGTTGACGTTTTACTATCTAGAATTTACATGCTATTCCTAATATACATACAAAATTTGACAGCAATCGGTCGAGTAGTCTCAGAGATTATCTGTGGAACAAAAAACGACATAAACAACCGACGGAAACGGGAGATCATTTTTTTCGGGTTCTATGGATCATGAAACGTCGAGAAAACATGAAAGTGGCAATTCGTCCAATGGATCCTCTTACAATACTTCCTTAGCTTACACCCGAGAAGTAGAGATCAAAGCTGATTCATAAACCTGAAGCACACATAGAAATGTGATACTTTTCAAAATTTAAATAATATTTAATTTGTAAAATTTTGAGATAACTAGACAAATTTTTCTAGTCATCTACACAAAATTCCAAAAATACATATAAAAGTTCATATCAAAATTTATTTAAATCAGTTCAGTAGTTTCGCAGATTATTTGTCATATATATATCGACATAGCTAGAGAGCAGACGGACAGACAAATTTTATAAAATAACCTACTTCTAAATTTGCGGTTTATGAATCAGTCTTGATTTTTTATCCTTAACGTCTAGATTTTTGGGAAAAAATTAAAATTTTCTCACAATTTACAACTTATTCATGAAACTGCAAAACACGAATTCTCAGAAATCTTGCAAATGTTTCAAAGGTATCGTAAGTAAAATTGATGAGGTCATCGTCATTGCCGAATAAATCATAACTATCTAAAATATGCAAAACATTATGAGTCTATAATTGCAGTTTATCAATGCGTTTATATTTATTAGAATAGAGGTCACATGGCTAGATTTTGTGATGAAAAACTCCTTTGAAACATACGCATAGCATGCGGATTTACTAGCACTTGAACACTCTATACAAATGATTATTTTAATTTGTAGGGCGTCATCATAAGAAAATCATTTATTTTTTAAATTTTTCGAGAAGGCAGATAGGTTGGATTGTGCTTTAGGGGCCCGGGAAGTTCGGTCTAACGCCTTGTGTGCAGATTTTTGTGCACCATTTTTTTTATTATTCAGGATTAACCAAAGTCTCGGAATTGATAACGTGTATTAAAACTGATTAGAATATGAAGTTAATTCTTCAATATTGAAGTTTAGTATTGCTAAAATTTGTTCTTCAGTGGATTTCCAATGTAGTACAAAATAAAGAATTTATTAATGATATATTGAATATTTTTCTCTACTTCGTTTTTTAAAAATTATTAATTTTGGATTATTTCCCGGTAAACCGGAAGTGCAAAAAAATTGAAATGTCATAAATAAGTGTTTTACACTGTATCATGTACAAGATGTCTCAAACGAAACTACGTGCCTTACATCTTTTCTTGACAACAAATATAAATAAATTCTGTGACCGCTGTTGTTTTTAACTTGAAATGGGAAGCTTAATTTACTACACAAATCCCTATTTTTTTAAATTGCACGGTATATAATATTTTTTTACGGATTTTAATATACAGTAAAGTAGGGATTGCAGTGATGTAAAACACTTATATGTGTTGTATTAGTTCCGATCATATGCGTAAATAACTCTTTTTCAAAACAGTTTGAAACAAAGTACTACTTTATTTCACTCGTCTTGGATTTTTTCATATTTAGAAATATTTTTTTATTAATTAGAAATAAAATAATATATTTATATTATTGGATTCGCAATTGAATCATCTGTTAAAATGCTTTCAAAAATATATACCTTGCAATTTAAAAAAATAGAGATTTGCGTCACCCGCCAAAACCAATTATGTATGTGGTCTTATTTGTAGTGTACTGAATTAAAGTTTCAAACTAAAAACAATAGCGTTTACGAAATTTCAATTTCTATCCGTTCTGAGGACATGAGGCCTTGGATTTTATTTGGGACACCTCAGAGCACACATACTAAAAAAAGTTGATACGAAAAAGATAACGGCGTTCCGGAAATTTTGACCAATCGTATATAGGTATGCCTTACTTCCTTTAAAAATTAAAAGCCAACGATGACACAGCAATTTTATTATGTTACACAATACTCGGGCGTTGGCATGAATGTATTTGCCTTATCATATTTATTTGAATTTCCTTATTCAGCAAACTATGCAACAAAATTACTGCGTTGCAAGAGAAACGAGACATGTCGAAAATTAAGATATTGAAACGCGATAGTTACGAGTATAATAGTTTGTAAAAATTTACTTTTGCCCTAAAATGTTTTAGGAGGCGAGAGTGCAGTTACGAACACCGACGCTCGTGAAATGTTTATCAAATGGGTAACCTTTATTTTAAACAATACATTTTTCTGCAGTGTTTCTATTTAAAATATTGCGTAACATTCCCAGCTGTGCAGCTGTGTTGCCACTATTAAGCACAGACAGCGCGGGAGGAATAACAAAAAATGCGATAGTGCGAAGGAGTGCGAACGAAGTCGATTTAGCGGGTGCCGCACCGACAATAATTTGCGATTGATGTCATTGGCAAATTAATTTGCGTTAAATTGAGTCGTATTAAGTACAGTAGTGCAGTAAACTTTTTCAACTTCTTATGTGTTGTGTGTGCAACATGAATACGGAACAGGCACGTGTTATGTTGATTGGAAAAACGAAAATTATTCAAGAACAAAAAGAGCATTCAGGATTTCTTCGCATTGAACTACCAGGAGCATCGGCGAGGACTGAAGAAAATGTTGGCATCAGAGGAGGCCAAGACCAGGTAAATTTATTTTTAATGTTTGCACGTAACAGTCTGATCCAAAGTTTTCATCTAATTGTAAAAGGGAGGCTGTAAGTGGCGCATGTAGGATATGACAGAGGCAGAAAGCCAATGTTTATTGGAAACGCTTATTAATCACAGCCTCCCTTTATGTAAAGACATTTAGGTCAGACGGTACTTTCATGGAACTTGTGGCAGAGTGGACGGTGAATTCACATTCCAATTATTTTACATCGATAGATGCATTTCTGTTAATTTAAACAGCATCTATTTTAAAGTTCGCAAAATAAATTCAGTAAAAAGCAAATTCACTAAAAGTTGCCAGTTCCTAATTTATCTTGTAAAGAAATCTTTCATTCTTTGAAAATTACATTTAACACGGCAAAAAGCAATTCGTTACATGGTTTGTTATATAAATTATAAAATTTTGTTCAACAATTTCCACATTTTTTTTACTTCGCATGCGTAAATTTAAAAAAATAGTGAAAAGTTATTTAGACAGAACTTTCCTGACCTATTATTATGAAATAGGATTCTGCGAATTTTATTTTTTCATGACAACGCCTATAAGTAAAAAAAATGTATGCACTGTTGAAATTGCAAATAAGGAAGGTTACTTGGTGTATGTTTCAAGTGAGTTTTTCATAATAAAATGATGTGCTAACACTGCTAACGTCATGAAGTTTGTTGCAAGGTTGTATCAATTTGGACAGGTACCAGGGTTCAATAAAATCGGATTTTTTTCAATAAAATTAAATTCAATGTTCACTTTACGGTCACGATTTTTTTGGGCCATTTTACTTTTTCACTTATCTGAAATTAAAATTCAAAAAGTAGAAGACATTGGTTTAAGTTTATTTAGTCATTACAATATAATTCAGCTTTTTCGAAAAATTATAAAATTCCATTTTGCGAATTTTATTTTTGTGGTAACGCCTAAAGTTATAATAAACATCTTTGAAATTTTGCAAATGTTTTAAGGCTATAAAGAGCATAAGAAATTTTTAGTCAAAATATATTTGCATATCCCCTCCAAAAAATTGATGACGTCAGCTCAAAAGTTTGCCAAATAATCCTATCTAAAATGTACAAAATATGATGGGTCTCTTCTTGTGATTTATCATTCCATTCAAATTTTTTAGATTTGCATATACAGGCTGACCCAAAAAATTAATGAATGGGTAAATTCATTTCATTGATTTAATCAGGAACTACCAAACCGAATGCTTTGAAATCTTGCAAATCTTTTAAGGTTATAAAGAGCATAATAAATTTTTAGTAAAAATATATTTGCTTATCCCCTCCAAAAAATTAATGACGTCACCCCAAAATTTTGCTGAATAAATCCTATCTAAAATGTACAAAATATGATGGGTCTCTTCTTGTGATTTATCATTCCATTCAAATTTTTTGGATTTGCATATACAGGGTGACCCAAAAAATTAATGAATTGGTCAATTTATTTCATTGGTTTAATCAGGAACTACAGAACCGAATGCTTTGAAATTTTACAAATGTTTTAAGGTTATAAAGAGCAGAAGAAATTTTTAGTCAAAATATATTTGCTTATCCCCTCCAAAAAATTGATGACGTCACCCCAAAATTTTGCTGACTAAATCCTATCTAAAATGTACAAAATATGATGAGCCTCTTCTTGTGATTTATCAATCCATTCATATTTTTTGGATATGCATATGCAGGATGACCCAAAAAAATTAATGAATGCGTGAATTTATTTTATTGATTTAATCAAGGACTACTGAACCGAATGTTTTGAAATTTTGCAAATGTTTTAAGGTTATAAAAAGCATAAGAAATTTTTAGTCAAAATATATTTGCTTATCGCCTCCAAAAAATTGATGACGTCAGCTCAAAAGTTTGCCGAATAATCCTATCTAAAATGTGCAAAATATGATGAGTCTCTTCTTGTAATTTATCATTCCAGTCATATTTTTTGGATTTGGATTTACAGGGTGACTCAAAAAATTTAATGAATGCGCAAATTTATTTTATTGATTTAATCAAGAACTACACAAAACCGAATGCTTTGAAATCTAATGCAAAAAAAAACATCATAGGCATGCAGTCGTCACGTTTACGACAGCGAGAGAAGTACTGTCTAAACTCTTCAGACCAATTTTTTTGTATTGTTTTTCAAAAACGCATTTATAGCAAAATATAATGATGGACTAACATGTCGTAGATGTAAAAGCATATTGTTTTGTACATTCTGAATAGGAAACACTCTTGAAATCATTAATTTTGTTGATAATATTTGATAGTGTAAGTTAATCGCTTTTCTTAAGAAAAATACAGTTTCAGCTTCAAAATACACCATCCCGAATGGTGAACAAAGTGGTCCTTATGCCGATCGAGAGCTAAGTGAGGATGATTGTTATCATATACCCACCGAGGACAGCAGGAGTAGCAGCGACGAGATTTCTGAAAGCACACCCTTGACAACAGTATCATTAAGACTTCAATTAAAACCTAGAAAACAAGGAAAGAAAGAATTCCTAAAAGATGTAAAAAGGTAAAATAAAATTTTAAAAATATGTAATCACATATTGCAATACTTTATAAAATGTTTATAAAATACACGTAGTACAAATATATTTTGTAATTTCAGATGCGTAAATACCACCCCAAAGTCCAAAGTTTGTCAAGAAAAAGATTCGGAATGGAAAGAAGATTATTGACGTTTCGTCGACAAGAAGATGATCGAATGTATAGGATAACTGTTAGGACCTCAGATATACGGGAAACACACAATTTCGTAACTTGCCCTAACTGGAAGTACTTAATAGTCAAGCTGACGATTTGGAGAAATTTCGTGTAAAATCTTTAGAACTATAACGGTATATTCAATCGGAGGATTATGATTTAAAAGATGTTACACATAGAGAATTTTGACGAAGACATATTAGCGAAAGAATTATTATGTAAGTATTGACTCAGAAGTTTAAGATCTAACTGATGATTTAAACATTTAGATAGCATGTAAGGCTATAATTTTTTTTATTTTTTATGGTTGGGTTTTTTACATTTTTTATTTAACGTTATTGAAATTGTATCGTTGTATCATGTAGGTACTGTTTTCATAACTTTATTTCGTTATCGGCTCGCTGCAGGTTTCATTGGTTTAGTAACTTTAAAAATTTTTAATGTCATGTTTAAAAAATTAACGAATTAGGTCTACATTAATAATAATCAAACGATGTTATTATTTAGTGTGTCTTGATATTTCAAATAGTTAGGTAGTTAACAGCGCAAAAAATGAGTCTCTTTAACATATTTCTTATATTATATGAAGCAGTGATTTTGAATTAGGGCTTTTTAAATCTGCAGTTTGAAAAATTTTTTTCGAACAAATTTTTTACACCAAGTTAAAACAGATTTTACAATTTCTGATATTTTCTATTCGTAAATTTGTATTTGCATTAAAGAATATGCTTTTGATTTATATCTTTCAACGTGTTCATGTGTTTTCACTTGGTGCTTAGAAATCTGTACAACATGGTGAATGCTTAAATTTTTTGCGACATAGTTGTCATAGTAAAAATTTTACGTGTCATTGTAATTTACTGAAAGTAATAGGGTAATAGGTAACAATAAATCTACGCAGTCAACGATACAAAAAAGTGTCTACATAATACGAGATGTTATTGTTATTGTTTCTAATAGAATCTTATTATTTAGCGGAGAAATCACCACTTCTTGATGTGGTAGTCACAGGATCAAAGAAAACGGTACAAAAAAACAAGCATACAGAACACCAACAAAACAAGTAATGACAAGAAATTAAGTAAAGAAACTGAGTCTATTACAATGCTGATACTAGAACATTCCCAAATAGAAACACCACATAAAAAGTCAAGAAATTCTCGAGGAAAACCAAGAATTCCGTCAACGAAACAACTTGAAGCCATAGTTTCTAATCCATCTAAAAGGCAAAAATTAACGTAAGAAACTACTCTATTGCAAACAGTTTTTAAAACTTGATAGAAAACAAAAAAATATCTACTTTAAATTTCTGTATAACGAAAGTACTTCCTGTAAACAAGAATGTTTTTCAAACTGCTAGTTAAACGAGGTCACTGAAGAGTATGGTTAACTTCAATTCATTTACCTTTTCTTTCGGAATTCCTGGGTATGTTTTTTATTTTGTACCTTGATTATATATATTTTTAATATTCTTCAGTCGAGAACGTTTTTCAAACTGTTTTTAAAACAAAATCGCCGTTTAATTGGATTCAATATCAAATTAAGGCTAGCTGCTAGGTCTTTTACATGTGATTTTCAGTACATATTCAGAAGGTAATATTTCCAGTATTAATGGACGTATGGTCGTAAAATTTTAAATATAACATCTCCACAACTTTCTCTACATAGCACAAGGTCAGTTTTGTTAAAAACAATTTAATCATCACCTTTTTTTTTAATGAAATTTTTGCATTAACGTATCTTTCAAAATTAATATCTCAATTATGTATGGAAATTGCAGAACACTGTTTCAGTTGATAAAACTCCATCGTACCAAATACGTTGGAAATGGGACAGTCAAAGTTGTCTAGTAGAAGCTTTTAGATGCTTCTTTTTCTGTATCTCAGTTCCAACAAAAAAAGTGGACGATATGTCTGGTACGATTTTTGAAGTTTGGTGAGATAAAAACGGTGGAAACCGCGTTCCAAAATTTCCATATATAATTCAGATATTGATTTTTTAAAACACGTGAAAGTTTCAACAAAATTTAAAAAATATGAAATAATAAACTATTTAAATCATTTCAAACTACCGGGTGGGAAAAATTACACATCGTTTCGGGTGTAATTTTAAGGCCATGGGGTCCTCTTGGACCCCATGGCCTTATTTAGCCAAAATTAAGGAATTAATCAAAAATTTTTGGCGAATCCAAATTATTTATTAATTTTAAACACAACCAAGTTAAAAAAATTACATAACAATATTAAATAAGCATTTTTCGTTACAGTTTTTTGTTCCAGCATTCCTGACATTCAACAGTACGGAGTAGAATGTACTCGGCAAACAAATCTTTTGTAGGAAATGCAAAAATTTCTTGATTTCTGTCCCTGTTACTTATATAGACGAAACAGCGTCCGCGGGATTGTACTGATATCGATTTTGATAAGGTGCCATTTATAAAACAAAATTTAATTTTTTAGAGAGATTAAATTGTCACACTGACACCGATACTGACGCTTGCAAGTCTGTATCAAAACAGCAACGCCGTCTATAAACTAGTAAAGAATAAAACAATGGTTTTTGAAAGACTAAATTCTCAGAATAAAACCTGCAGGTGCAATAAAATCTCAAAAATATAGACAAAAAAATGGCAACAAAAAGAACCAGGTGGGGTCCATGCGGACCCCAAGAGACTAATTTTTTTTTTTTGTAACAGACTGTTACACCTATACAATTGATATTTTTTGAATGCATAGCAAAAGGCCTTAATTGAAGCTACTAAAAATACCACTATCGTTAAACCAGAAAATAACGGGAAAAAATAGGAAATTGTATCAATGGGGTCCATTTGGACACCACCCGGTAGTTTGAAGGTTAAAAAAATTCTCGTATTATGTAGCGAAACTTGTGGACAGGTTACATTTAAATTTTCGTAACAGTAAATGTGTTAATAAGGGAGATATTAAATTCTGAATATATATTGACAATATCATAAGAACCAAACGTAGCGATTTCTCATAATTAGAAGTATTTATGTACCTTTAGATTTTTGGAATTCCTAGATATATTTTATTTTCTACATTAATAGTTTTTTTATAATATCTATTGTTCGTACAGTTGAGAAAGTTTTTCAAGCTGTTTGTAAAACTAGGTCATTATATAGTTGCATTTAATATCGAATTAAATGGAAATATTTATTTAGGTACCTTTAGTTTTTTGGAATTAAGTATAAGTATATTTTTTTGTCTTCTACTTTAATTTTTTGTAATAATCTTCAGTTGAGAATATTGTGCAATTGAATTCAGTAGAGATAAATATGTATGTATGTAGTGTTAGTTTTTTTGGAATTTTGTCATTTACCTTAATAATTTTCCTAATATTCTTTAGTTGTAGGCCTGGTTCACAAAAATTGTAGTTATATAGTAAACACAAAAAAATAAAATGTTACTGACAGTGATTGCTTTTTATTGCAGTATCAAACATTGAAAATTGTAAATTTTCCCGAGTTAAATATTTGATATGGAGCTTATATTATAGTTACAAAATGGCATAGTGTCAAACTGTGTGTATTGTAAGCTGCATAAGTTTGTTCGGTTCTTTTTAAAATTCAGGATAGGGTACATTTATAAAGGCAACTTTTATTATAATATTTAAGTTATTTATTAACAGTCAGGTACTTCTATGAAAACTAATTCTTTCAACGAAGTTAAAAGTTCGTTTAATTTGAAAGACAGTTCAACGCAGCCATGAAACTAGCCGTAAGATGTGTATAATTTAGTTAAAATTGTAACTGAACATTTTTGTGGCAAATGAAATTATTCAATCCAAACTCAAGAGAAATGGGTTTTATTAAGGACAAAAAGTTGTAGTTGTTCAACGTTTGGTAGTAAAATATTAACAACAATTTTAGAACAGTCCTTTCAAAAACATATTAAAGATTTACGAAGATAGAGTAAATAAAAAGTTTCAGTGTGTGCTCTTATTTATCTATTTAATTTTAAATAGAGTTGTTAAATATTGAAAAATACTTAAATCTATAGGTGATTTTCCTTTAAATTATGTTTAAAAGATATGGCTGTACACATTGTAGTCGCTGTTTTCAATCTTCTTTAAGGTTCTCCGAAAATTTACTCGAATGTTGTCAGTGTTTGCAACTGTATTAATTTATTTAACTTTAAATGCGGTTTGTTAAAAGCTTCACAACTCTCTTTATATATAATATTAGATACAGTTTGTTAAATATTAAAATTACGCAAATCTGTGAAGTGAATGTTTTTTAACGTGAGTTTAAAAGATATAGCTGTGTAAAATTGGTTGCATAAAATGTTAGCAGAAGTTCAAACCGTTGATAATACAGAGAGCAAACCAGTATGTCCACCTATGGGCACATAAGAGAAATGCAAACTCTAAAATCTTGCGAGAGCACACACCCGCAAGGGGTGAAGGGGGAACAAGGAGCATGCTCTTGTAAAGTAACCTACATCATTAATATTATTATTATTATATATTTTTTTTATTATTTATTTATTTATTATTTTTTTTTTTATATATATGTTTTTTTTGTTTATCTTAATATTATTGCATGCCTTGTTAGTATATTTGGACGCATTAATAACTATTAGAACCAGGTGTGATTACGGATCTCTCTTAAATTATCGTCTGCTTGTTTAAGGTCGACGTATGTTATGGTGTGTGTTTTGGTTAGTTTGTTTTTCTCGGGTTTCGTAATATCTTCTAAGCTAAATGAGGTTGGTTTTTCTGATGTTTTTGAGTAGGATGGTTCTTGTCGTTTGATAGTAAATGTTTTTGGTTTTCTAAATTTTGAATCAGGGTTTGTGGGAAGGTATGTTGGGTTAAAAGTGGTGTTTCCTTTAAATATGTCATTTCGTTCAGTGACTTTTTGTATGTTCCGTACTACTTCTTTTTTGTGTTTTCGGTGTAGTAACCACATAGTTAACGTATCCCAAAAACTGGCTAATATTTTAATGGACCATCCGTGTTCCTTCTGGATTGCTATGGCGTTTATAATTATTTCTATTAGAATTTTGATAAATCGGATAATAAAATAGATCCCTAGGATGCCACTTGTCCAGGAACCTATCCATTTGAACCAGCCCCACATCTTTTCGATAGTGTT
This sequence comes from Zophobas morio, assembly GCF_036711695.1. Classification (NCBI taxonomy): domain Eukaryota; kingdom Metazoa; phylum Arthropoda; class Insecta; order Coleoptera; family Tenebrionidae; genus Zophobas; species Zophobas morio. The sequence continues at coordinate 293,393 of NW_026972189.1, read as the reverse complement.
TTCTGCTAGTTTTTCCATTTCTTCGGCGGTAAACATATGTAGCATTGAAACGCCTTGGTTGTCTATTTCATGACCCATTACTTTACGTGTGAGTATGTTACTGATGGCTTTACGTTCGTGACTGAATAGCATAGCGTCTTGTGCGGCTCGAATTTCTTGAGCAGTGTAAATGCCTCCGGCGCCCAAATTTTGAATGGGCGTGAATGTTAGTCTTGCTTCTGTATCGACTGCGAGTGTTGTTGGTATAAAGGCGTTTCCTGGATTTGGGTTGAAACTTGTCCATTGATTATTAATGTGATACAAAGGTGGTATGAGTGTGTTGCATTCTATTTGCTCTGCGTATCGTTGCAAAATTCTGGTAACTGGTGACATGAAGTAGGTTTGGTTATCTATTTTTACTGGGAGTTCTAAATAGCAGTTCTTTTCACGTCTAATCTCTACTAGTCGTGGGGTACATTGTAGTATGTATAACACTTCGCCTGCCACCTTTCCTACGTATCCGTTTTGTCCTTTTATAAGAGAGCTGATCATGTTGGGGGTTAAAGGGGCAAGTGCCAATCTATTGCGTGATATTTCTCGTCGTAGTAAGCAACGTCTGTGTACTGTGTGGGCATATGTTTTGTCTATGGTGGTTTTAAGTGATTGTTCCATGTATAAAAATTTTGAGTTAACGTACATTGTTAGGTCTACATTCTCCGTTTGAATGTTTCTTCCTATATCTTGCATTGGAGTTATTATGTCTTGTTCGATAACGAATAGTCTAGGATGTTCAGTTAACCAGACGGAGGTTCCACAGGCGGTGTCTTGTTTTTCTAATGATAATGCAAATATTTTGTCTCTCTGTTCTACGACAATATATTTAGTTGGTGTGGTTGAGTTTGTTTGGTGGATAAGGTGACCTTCACCATTAAATAGTGTGACAACAGTATCACATTCTGCTGGTTCTATTGGGTTCCATATAGATTCTCCAATTATAGTGTCGATACAGTATCCGTTCAGGAAGGAACATGTTATTCCTCCTCTTAGGGTTATTTCGTTTTGTTCCAATTTCAGAGTGGCTAAATAGTCCTGTACTGAAATTTTTACAGTGGCAATGACTACTACATTGTCCCATGAAATTCCGTTTTCCGAATAGGTTGTACCGTGACAAGTTCCGTCCGTTGATAATCCTCCGGCTAATGTTACCGAGGTACTTATGGTGCTGTTTGGCAGGATCTGTGAGATGATTTGTCCATAGAAACCTCTGTACTCTTGATAATGGTGAATGTTTTTACATCCTTCTCTACCTGTAGTATGGATGTAAGTGTAAATGCTTCGACTTACGATGCTGCTATAGCTATGCATGCCACAGTACGTTATCAATCTGGTAACTTCAACGAGACATGTTTGTACGTGAATCTTCTCGAATCGGTTTTTCTGTACAATTTGGACTTGGCGTGGTATGATCATGTATCCATATTCTGGGTCTGGGCATTCTGCTACATCATTTAATGATATCATTGTGATGTTAGTTGATGGGTTCTGACAGTCGTAGGCGATCAGGGTTGTGACTGATTTGATTATGCCGATCCATGTGAGGACGGTGATATACTTATCTGTAAGTAATACGTAGTCTTAGTATTCACCTCCTGGTTCATCTATGTTATGCTTAATTAAATCTATCTATACTAATGGTCCTTATTTTCTATGTGTTTATCTATCTTTTAACGGTGTATATACCACTGTATTGGTTTATATTTGTTTGCGTAGTACCCAAGGGTGCTCTGGGGCTCTGCCTTTGCTTCTTGTATGGTAAGGGTGTGATTGTGCGTTTTCTTCTTCATCATCGTCCTCTTCGTCGTCTGATGGTTCTTCTATTTCCGCTTCTTCTCCTGCTTGGTTTGCTTCTTCTTCTTCTTCTTCTTCTTCTTCTTCGCTGCTCGTTTCTTCTTCGAAAGTAAATAATTGTTGTAATCCGTCTAAATCTTCTAGAATTCTCTTTTCTACCTTTCGGTCTCCTTCATCCTCGTCACTGCTTATTTCGCTGTCTCTCGTTGGTTTTCTCGTTGGTAATTCGAGTTCTTCTTCTTCTAATTCCGATGGTAAGTTGGTTCTCCATGGTTTCATTCGGTTTTCATGCACTAATAATTCCTTCGTTTTTCCGATTTCTTTGATTAAGTAATTAACTGGTCCTGTTTGCGTAATTACGCGGTAAGGACCGCTCCATTTCGGATAGAATTTCGACGCTAATTTCTTTCCTTTTACTGCTGGTGTGAAAAGATAAACTTTGTCTCCTTGTTGGTAATGTTGGTATTTGGTTTTCTTGTTGCGTTTGTCACACCTCAGTTGATTGTTTTTCTCCAGGTTGCATCCGGCCGTTTGTAAGGCATGTTGCATCCTTGCCATTAGTTCACTTGGATAATGTTCATCAAAATTGTATCGGACTCGGGTTGGGTTGAGTAAGGTATGGAACGGTAGTTCCATATCTCGTCCATGCATTAGGAAAAATGGTGTTTCTTTTGTACTTTCATGAACTCTGTTTCGGTAAGCCATTACTACGAAGGGAATCATTTCGTCCCACTCTATGTATTCTTCTGAGATGTAATGCGAAAGCATGGTTTTTAATACATGGTGCATGCGTTCGATGACTCCGTTCGTCGAAGGTCTATATGGACTTGTTTGGATTTTCTCGATTCCTAAAATTCGACATATTTCTTGAAAGAGTTCCGATAAGAACTGGGTTCCACAGTCTGTAAGTAACATTCGCGGTGTTCCATGTCTTAAGACTATGTTAGTTACGAAAGCCTTGGCAATAGTTTTGGCTTTCATATCAGGCAATGGAATGCACTCTGGATATCTGGTGAGATAGTCCATGCATGTTAAGATGTATCGGTTTCCTGCGCTGGTTAGATGGAGTGGTCCGACTATATCTAGGGATACTAATCCCCAAATTCCACATGGTACTGGCATTTTCTGCATGTCTGCTGATGGTTTTGGTTGATGTTTGCGCAAATTACAGGAGTGACATCCTTGACAGTATTTCTTTACATCGGTAGTCATTTCTTTCCAAAAGAAGTTTTGTTGGATGAGTTGAATCGTCTTCTTGGCTCCTCCATGCGCTGTCCATGGAGTATCGTGGTGTAATTGGATGATTCTGTATCTCAATGGTCTTGGGATCACTATGGGATCTTGTCTTTGCAATTCTTCTCTAGGTTTATGGCATATTCCATCTTGATCGATGTAATATTCTCCGGTTTTAAGTCCTCTTTGCACATCGTGGTCGTTCTTTTGATAGTTCTTTATTTCATCTATGTTGTTGATGACGGGTTCGCAGTAAGGTAGTTTGGTTGTAATTGTTTTTACTTCTGTTTCTCCTTCCATGAGTACACCTGAATAATCTAGTCTCGTGAAAGAATCCACATGGTTTCGTTTTCCAGGTCGATATTCAATTTCAAAGTCAAATTCCATGAGACACATTGCCCATCTGGCCAGTCGTGAATTCGGGTCTTTAACTGAGAATAAATATTTTAAAGGTCTGTGATCTGTGTAGATGGTGAATGGTTTCCCTATTAGATATGCTTTGAAGTGTTTTACCGCCCAAACTATCGCTAACAGTTCTCTTTCGATCGTGCTGTAGCGTGTTTCAGTATCTTTAAGTATCCTGCTAGCATAACTGATGGGATGTTCGATGGTGTATTTTTGAGCTAGTATAGCGCTGACTGCGATTCCTGATGCGTCTGTTACCAATATGAAAGGTCTTGTGAAGTCTGGATATTTTAGAATTGGTGGATTCATTAATGCTGTTCTAAGTTGATCAAATGCAAGTTGTTGTTCCTCTTTCCATTCGAACTTGGTATCTTTCTTTGTTAGTGTTGTTAGAGGTTTTGCTAGAGTTGCAAAATTTGGTACGAATTTTCTGTAAAATCCGCAAAGTCCCAGGAATGCTTTGATTTCTTTAGCTGATTTAGGTCTTGGATAATGTTCTACAGCTTTGATTTTTGCTGGATCTGTTCTACATCCTTCTGCTGAAATGATGTGACCTAGGTATTTGGCTTCTTTTAGTAGAAAATTGCATTTAGTTGGTTTAAATTTCAGATTTGACTCTCTCATTCGGATGAAGACGTTTCTCAATCGTTCTAAATGTTCTTGAATGTTGTTACTGCTGAAGACTATGACGTCATCGAGATATACTAGGCATTCAGTTCCTACTAGGCCATTGAATACGTTGTACATCAGTCTTTTCCAGGTACTAGGTGCATTTCTTAAACCCATGGCCATTCGTTTGAATTCATAATGACCATATGGTGTGCTAAAACCGGTTATCTCTCTATCTTCTGGTTGTACTTCAATTTGGAAGTAGCCACTGGCCATATCCATAATGGAAAATAGACTTGCTCCTTGTAGTTGATCTAGAGTGTCTTGCAGTATTGGTAGTGGGAAGAAATCTGGTTTCGTGATCTTATTGAGTTCCCGATAGTCGATACATAATCGAAATTCTGGATCTTCTCCTGGATGTCTCTTCTTTTCGATCAGTATAGCTGGTGCTGACCATGGTGACTGACTTTCTTGTATGATGCCGTTGTCAAGGAGAGCTTGTATTTCTTTGTTGAGTATTTCCTTTCGATGGTATGGAACTTTGTACGGTCTTTTGGAAATCGGCGGAACGTTTTCAGTAATGATTCGGTGGTTAACCTTACTGGTGCATGTTAGTCGTTGATCCGGATTGCGAAAGATGTCGGTGAATTCCGCAATCAAATTTTCAAACATCTGTTTCTCTTCTTTATTTTCTTCAGGATACGTGAGAGTAGTTAATAGCTTCTGTAATTCTTCCGTTGCTTCTTCGGTTGTTATTTTGTTTACAGTGCGAGTTTCTTTCTCTATTTCCTCATCCGCATTGATGGTTTCACAACATTTTCCTATTACTTTTCCTTTTCCTACTGTTATTGGTTTTTCAGTAGTGTTCATCATACGCACCGGGATATTTGCTTGATTTATGCACATCACACGCGTTGTTAAAACGTCGTAGAACTTCTCGTCCAAGGGTTCGATAACGATGCACTTCGAAAGGGCCCTTTTCGAGAGTGTACCTCGGCAAACGACCTGGCTTCTTGGTGGTATCTTTATGTCGTCGAGAAGTGTTACAAAGTTTATCGATGCTGCATTTTGGCTGTTCAGTTCAACTGATTTGGCTAGGTCTTTGTTATCTCGAAGTGTATGATCGTGTTGTTGGTGCTGTTGGTGCTGTTGTTGTTGTTGTTGTTGTTGTTGTAGATCCGGAAGGTTTACTTCGGATAATTCTTTTGGTACTTCGTAGTTTTCGATACCTTTGGTAACTAATCCTATGTTAATACTACGGGTTGCTTTGCTTGAATTGCCACCCTGTTTTTCTTTAAATTGTACCGCTTCTTCATTTGCTGGTTTCCGATAATTCACACTTTCTTCATAAACACTTTCAGGAGCTCCTGTATTCGGGGTCGCCACAACGTTAGCCCCTATTTTGATTGACTTCTCCCGCTCGATATCTTCTAATCCTAATGAAACTACATCTTCGCCTGGGGTTGCCATGACGGTATCTCTAAAAACTAACGCATCTGCAACTACTGCATCTGCATCTTCGCCTGGGGTTGCCATGACGGTATCTCTTAAAACTATCGCATCGGCATCTTCGCCTGGGGTTGCCATGACGGTATCTCTAAAAACTAACGCATCTGCACCTGCGGCATCTGCATCTTCGCCTGGGGTTACCATGACGGTATCTCTAAAAACTAACACATTTGCACCTACGGCATCTGCATCTTCGCCTGGGGTTGCCATGACGGTATCTCTAAAAACTAACGCATTTGCAACTACGGCATCTGCATCTTCGCCTGGGGTTGCCATGACGGTATCTCTTAAAACTAATGCCTCTGCAACTTCGCCTGGGGTTGCCATGACGGTATCTCTAAAAACTAACGCATTTGCAACTACGGCATCTGCATCTTCGCCTGGGGTTACCATGACGGTATCTTCTCTCTTTAACTTTAAATCTTCTCTTAAATCTCTTATTATCTGCGGTCTTTCATACTCGTTAATTCTTCTCAATTTATGCGCGCTTTGTTGGGGTGTTTTACCACCAATCCAACACGATATTTGAAACATCGTCTTCAAAGGTTTCTCTTGCTACGATATCAAAAAAAATAAAAAAAATAAAACAAATTCTAAGGTGGCTTAGTGCCTTATTTAAACTGTCATAAATGGAAAAATCCTCGATTTTTGTTGGAGATGTTTTTTTTTTTTTTTGAATGTTCTTCTCATTATTATTTATATTTGTTCTGTTATATAACCGGATGCTATAATTATTCTAAAGTGATCGCTATGAATTTATCGAATCGATTTTATTGATGGCAATTTCGTAGTACGTGCAGAGTTGTTCTTCACACGGTTACAACCCTTACTTTGGTACCGCTAACACTTACTAGGTAGTGTCTGTCTCTGTGTTTCTCTTTTGGGCACAAACGATTACCAATAGTTTTGATTTCTGGTATTATTATTATTATTATTAACATCGCGACTTATAGGCTGCATACAGCTTTTATCAGCTTATCGGTTTCTATTTGTCTGGTAATGCTAACTTATGAACTAAACTGCTATTCTACTATTCTACTTTCTGGTAATTGAGTAAATAGTTATACAAATTTCATCTTTGTTAAACCGACATTATATCGGAGCCTTTTTCACTTAATTATGATAATTCTGTTTCCTAAATGTTATTACCTATGCTTACTTCTCATCAATTCTGCAAACTATTGTTGTTAAGAATTTCTGGCTTACGCAATTTTGAATCTCTGAATATTTAATAATTTCACTATGTTCACGCCGTACAGTTCCAACGAAACTGTTTTAAATAAAAACTTCTTACTTCGTTATTTGGGGCACTATCTTGGGTGGTGGTAACTAGTGATAATTTTGAATTTTAGTTCCCTTCTTGTGGTAAATGCGGTAGTGTATACTCTGTTGTAAAATTTCGTCAGTTGGCTTGATGATCGTTTTGGAAAATGTATCCGTAATTTAAGTTAAAGCTTATAAAATCGCTATATTTTTTTTTTTTTGAGATAATTCTTGCTATAGGTTTAAAAATAATTTATTGATTAAGTCAAGACTGAAATTGAAATTTTGAATGTTATAAATTTTTAGTATTTTATTATTTCCAATTTGTTAAAAATTTTGATATGCTATAAAATATCTCCATGGACTGATAGTCGTTATTTCTTACTGTATTTATTTAACAAATGCAATTTTTTTTTGTTTATTCATTTACGCACAATTTTCGTTAGTTTTTCCGATCATTTTCACATGCTTGATAAGATAATCGTGTCCCTTGCAAGTTCATCTTTTTCTTTTATTTTCATTGTATGTTTGACTTAAAATTGACAACTGAGGTTACTGGGGCTTTACAACCACTTATATGTGAGTTTCCGTGGATTTTAAGCTGTTTTGGGTCGTGGATTTTCATAAAAAAAAAAATGTAATTCTTGACATATTTAGTTCGTGTTTATTGTATTTTGTCTAACATTATTACTTCAGAGCTTAAATTTATCGGATTTATTTTAGTTGAACATCTGGTAATACTACAAGGATTTATTGACGGGATACTCCAAACAGGTACAGTACGAGTTGTTAAGTCTCTATGGTTTTTGCTTTCAATTCTATGCATATACGTATTTTTATTTCTTTTAATCGAGATTATTTCTTTATTTGTTTCACCTTACTGTTCTAGTCTTTTATGCTCTGGTATTCACACTTGTTTTTATTCGGCCCAACCAGTGCGCGAAAAGAAAGTTTTCTAAATATTTGTTTTATTCGTTATTTACTTAGGTTATTTCTTTCTCTATTAAAACAAAATTTACTGTATTGCCTTATCGAGCTATTCATTTGTTTAATCACGTTCTGTTCTTAAATCTGGTTTATTTACAAGTACAAATACTATTCCGAAAATTAAAATTTAAATATATTATTATTACTTTATTTTTATGCTGGAAGTTCAACAAAACAAAATGGGTTTTTTTTTTACGTAAAATCTACTTAAAAAATCCAAGCAGAATTCGTTTATTATTTTAACTGTGGTTTATAAAATTCTTTCTTTAAATTCAACAAGACAAAATTACTTATGGACAGCTTTAAAATCTAATTTCAGAAAATCTAACAACAATTTTTTTTTTTTTTTTTTGTTAATTAATGTGTTGTTTATCAAAGTTCAGATAGAGGTTCTATTTTTATCAAATATGAATTAGACGTTCAAGAAAAAAATTAGTAGGGCATGGTTCATACAAAAAAAAAATGATTGACTGATTGGTTTAAATATTGATTTTTCTTTTGTTGTTTTAGAGTCGAAAAGCTAAAAATTGCCTGTAATTATTTAAAGTAAGTTTTATAAAATTTAAATGAAAATTCTTTAATGATATCGTACATGACAAAGTTAGCAATGATTTATCTATTTGTTTAAATTTGTTTTACTTTATTTAAATTTCGAAAATGATTTTTTTTTTTTTTTTGTTTTATCTCAAAAGCGTTTCCGATCCCAGCTGTTCCGAGTCAGGGTGAATATCCCTCACCAAACAGAATGAATTCGTTGGGTTTTATTATTAATTATTATATGCATAAGCGTTATTTAAATAAATGCTTATTGTGTCTAGTTCTTTCTTATCATTTATTCTGATATTGCGAAATTAAGGTAAACTATGGTATGTTATTAACATCTGAGTCTGTGAAAGATGCACTAGGCAGGGGAAAGCTATCGTGTTTTATTAAACATCTGGTACGACTTCTTGAGTTGGGGGATCGCGATTAAGAGCTGCACTCTGTGCGAGTTTTGTATTGGTACATTTCGGGAAAGTACTTGCAGGGTTGTAGCGTTCGCGTGAATAAAGTTAGCACATTACCGGTATTGACAGTTATGACGATAAGAACTATTTGCGAAAATAAACGGAATAAAATAAGCGAAAGTCTCTTTACTACTTAATAAATGTAATAACTGTTTGTGTCATGGTCTCCTTCTACCATGGTTTGTGTGACATCTGGTGGCGTCTAACCACAAGGGCGCAATTCGGGTGCATCTTAGCACCAATTAGGGGTTCGATAAAGCGAGAGAACCCTCTTGTCGCACTGTTTCTAAATTTGGGAACTTGAGATTGAGAAAAACGTTTTAGTGTTCAGTGATTTTTGATCTAAGTAAGATCGGGTCTGTTGTTGTGAAAATTTATCTAGCAAGCAAAAGCAGAAATAGGTAAGTAATGACTTTGTTTTCTATTGTGTTCGCAATGGTTCAAACGTAGTTAATTTACTTTAATTTTGTAATGAAATCTTTTCAACGATTACTTTTTATTTATAGGTGAACAACGACGAGTTTCTACCGATTTTCTACGTTATCTGCAGACGGAGAAGAGCTTTTCCACGACGCCTAGACGCTTTGCGAGATTGTCAATCAAATTCGCAGAAATTCGTTAGAAATTGTGGGTTCGATTTGGGACGGACTTTCGACATCGCGCTCCGCAACCAGCAGAAGGCCCGTAGTTGGGGTACAATCGGAGACTTCTGCCTACCTACGAAGCGATTTCCGTCCCATCATCGCCGAATTTTTCGCGAGTTGGAATATTATCTGGTCAGTTCTTGGTGGTACTACTGTATCACACTGCGTTCGTCGCCAATTCCGAACTAAATTGTCGGTGGAGTGATTATTATACATGATGATGTTCTTACGATGTATGTCTTATAATTTAAAATAAATTTGAAGTGCTTAAAAATTTCTGGTGTTTATTTCATGAGCTTTCTGTGCTACTGGATGTAGTTGAAAGAAAAGTTGTTCCATAATTTAAAAGTGCGAAAGTGAGAAAGATGAGGAAAAAATTTTATTATCTTATAGACAAAACTTGGTAAGTAAGAAGTACTTAAACTCTGTGTGCACTCTAGTTGAATAAATTGCGTGAATTCTCGAACTTAATGTTTTTCTCGAATTATCATAATAAGTGTGCTCGATAGAAAAGAGACTCGTTAAATGAATGCGGCTGTTTAGATAAAAGTTAAAATGCCTAATTGTAACAAAAAAAAAAAATGCTCAAAAACTTATTTCGTTTACCTTGCCGTCAACACATTTTTCTACGATCTGCAATTTGCAACATTTATTTTAAGTTAATTTGTTGTTATGAGAACGGTTCACTAAAATCGTGCAAAAGTAATTTCAATTTTCAAAAGGGATAGTCCGAGATAAGTTTGGTTGAAAAGCATTGAAAATAGTACGAACGAACTTACGCCAAAATAGTTATGTTTCACTTAAAAAAATAATAGTAATACACTAATCTTATTTTACACTCTGGGTTGTCTGTGATTTTTAATTTTTCTGATTTTTGTGATTTCTATGTTTTTAAGAATTTTCACATTTTTCTTTTTGTTCATTAATTATTACAACTCCCTTTTTTTTGCAATTTAGCGAATTATCCTACCGACTGCGCCATTTTGTCGTGTCCATCCGTGTTATTATCGGTGGCCAAGCATGGACACTAACAAAATTATTTATTTGGGTGTAGGCCCATTTCCTTGGAAATGGATAGCTAAATTGCAATCAGGGAGAGGTAATAAGTAAAATGTAGTCTTCATTTAACAAGTATATTAAATCTAAATTCAAACAGAATTAATGGTAAAAATTGTAAGTCCCAGACAAAGGTTAAATATAATCGCATTCTTAAGGCTACGAAACCAAAAATCGATATTTGACGCGTTCGCTAAATAATAATAACCTTTACTTGATAATACAAAACAAAACTACTTACTATTCACTTCAATTATTTAGATATATGGCAATCAACAGTTGCTACAAAAGGGCCAAATATCTACGTCTCCTTAAAGTTATTTAAAACGAAAACGCTACTCGAAATGTCCTTAAATAATCTTTTTCTATCCCTGATCAATAAAATATTAGCACAAAACTTAATTTAAATGCCAGTGAATAATTGCAAGTATGACGTTAAGTAGGTAGGACATGGACGTATGAGGTCCAATTTGCAAATGGTACCTTTCACAAGGATCATTCCCTATTACCCTAAGTCGCAGTAATAAAATTTGGAATGATTAGCATTTCCATAAACAAATTAAAAAGAATAAAAGAAACTGTTCAAAAATCATGGAAGGAAGTTTCCGGACCTTAGAGCAAAAATAACAAATGACAATACTACATATTTTCATAAATGCGCGATTAATCATTAACTACGGGAAGTCTTAAAGCTTTTATTAAGGTACACGGGTTATCCGGAAATCCCCCCAAGATTCGTCAAAATTCCGAGATTCACATTAAAACAGGGACCGCAGAGAGCAGTGACCGCTTTCGTTATCTTCATCATTTTGTTAATGGCGTTTGCATTTAAGCGACAGACTAGTAACCCATCTCTCAGATAATTCCTCAGTTCTGAGTTGATAAACGTTCGCCCTTTCGATGACAGTAATGGACCATTCCCCAATTTAACAAGTTAAATTTTTCGTATAATGACGGAGGTCCAGGTTAATCACACATCAGTCGATTATCGAAGAAGGCACAGAAGCAAGATAACACATGCATGACGGTTTAAATTTAGATTCTTTCACTTACAAAAAACCATGGAACTTTTCTAACTCTTCCTTCGCAATTTCGGGCAAGGAACTATCAGCTGGACAAGGTTTCAGCACGGCTCTACTTGGGTATCGATCGTCGTGGGTACTTCTCGTCTTCGTGGCACACTGGATTCGACTTCCTCGACTTCCCGATTTTGCGACCTTTTATACGGCGATTTTCTCATTAATTATGTCTTTGGTGGCATCTTTATGAGTGCACGTGTTGCATCGTGGTATTCGTATTTGGGTTAGTTGATAAGAATGCAATCCTTTTGGGCTTTATTTAGAGGTTTTATAAGTCTTAGTTTCGTTGTTTCGAGAATTTCGTCAGACTGATAAGTCGCAAAATAGATTGATGGTAATGCGTGAGATTTGATTTGTTTTATGCTTCTTTTATCTTGCGTTGCGTTATTGTGTAACGCCTTTGGTAGTTAATTTGGTGTGATTTATTTGGTGTTGGTTCCTCTGTGCTTTTAATTGAATGTCGTTAGAATCACGTGCCAACGTTGTGGATTCTTCTTTGTCTTGTTATCATGTTAACGTCACATGCTGTCGCCATCTTGGAACTTTTGCTTGGGTGTGGTATTTAGCTAGGGTTGACTGAGTGAGTGCTTCTCAATGGTTTGCGAATATGGGTTTTGCAATTATTTGGTGGTTGGAATACATACGCGATTGGGCATGCGCAATTTGCTTGCTTTTTGCGAATATGCGAATTTAGTCTTTGAGTTAGAGAATTATGTTCTGAAGTTTCTTATTGCGGTATTTTGCGGTTTCTCCTCAAGGGTGGACCGTCACAACAAGGTACATGAATAAATCTAAAATCGGAAACCCAAAATTTGGTCAAATCGAGGCAGTAAAATACATGTGAATCAATATTCGGTGCTATATATTCAGGCACTCCCCCAAGTGTAAAGATTCAGATTTTTTCCATAAAACGAAACATTTTCTATGAGGTTAAGACAAAATTACGACTGTGAATGGTAGAAGTATCTGTAGACGCATTCATAAAAATATTTTTTATTCAAAGTTAAAGTGATTATTTACATTTTTAAATACTTGCTACTTAGCCAAATATAAAATACGAGAGTTCGAAAGTTGCTATAAATGAGCTAATTATTTTGATATGTGTGTTTCCATATTAGCGTGGGTATAAAGTTAAGTTAGGTTGTTCTGCAATCAACCAATTATTTATTTTTATTTACACTATTTTGGTGATAACAGTTTCAGGGTTCATCCCCTTTCTCTGCCACCTCGTCAGTAAACTTATAACACTTTAAAAAAGTCAATATTTGGTTAGATTTTTAGACTTATTAGTGTTAATATTATCTGGAAATTGATGTGCCGTTTTTTGATCCTAAAATACTTGATTTTTGACCATTATTCTTGCTATACCACACGAAAATAGTATAAATAAAAATAAATAATTGGCTGAATGTTGAACTATCTAACCTAAAATTATTTTCATCTTTTGTAGACTTTGGCCTCACAGAATCGTAGAAAACAACTTTCAAACTTACAACCCAAGCTAAAATTAACTTAATAGCAGTTATTTTAATAACAAATATGAGAAATAAACCTACAAGAAAAAGTCATAATTGTGTTATTAATTGTGAAGTAACTATTAAAAATATCTAAAGATTGTGATGCCAAAAGTTACTTTAAATCAAATAATGGCTTTCATCCATAGAAACTTTTGGCCTCTTAATTACATGACGAATAACTTTCGGACTCATGTGCTAACATACATTAAAGTATAGTGGACCAAGAGCTATAAGGTTATATGGCCATCATAAAATCATCCCATTGTGTGGAAGTTAAGTTGTTTACAATAGAAAAGGTTTTAGGGTCGTAAATAACGTGTCCACTGCAGCTCGACCGGCTGTTGTGGTTTCATTCAGGGTCGGCTTTCACTAAATATGAAAATCTACCACTCCACTATTTCTTTACTACCTGCAGCCGCTGAGGGTTCCGAAATAACCACTCGCTTTGAAAGCCAGCCCTGTTAAATGTGAGCAAGAAATGTTTAGAAGAAGATTTATTGCCAATCGGTAAGCTTATTGCGAACTACAGAAAGGGAGTATTTATTTGCGGTCAACTACTTTTATGATGGTCATATAACTTTATACCTTTTGGACAAGTATACAAGGTACATGAATAAATCTAAAATCGGAAACCCAAAATTTGGTCAAATCGAGGCAGTAAAATTCATGTGAATCAATATTCGGTGCTATATATTCAGGCACACCCCCAAGTGTAAAGATTCAGATTTTTCCATAAAACGAAACATTTTCTATGAGGTTTAGACAAAATTACGACTGTGAATGGTAGAAGTATCTGTAGACGCATTCATAAAAATATTGTTTATTCAAAGTTAAAGTGATAATCTAAATTTTTTAAATACTTGCTACTTAGCCAAATATAAAGGACGACAGGTCCAAAGTTGCTATAAATGAGCTAATTATTTTGATATGTTTGTTTCCATATTAGCGTGGGTATAAATTTGGGTTAGGTAGTTCTGCAATCAACCAATTATTTATTTTTATTTATACTATTATGGTGATTCCAGTTTCAGGGTTCATCCCCTTCCTCAGCCACCTCGTCAGTAAACCTATAACACTTTAAAAAATTGGTCTAAAGAGTTTAGACAGTACTTCCCTCGCTGTCGGAAACTTGACGACTGCATGTCTATTGTGTGTGTGAGTAAAGTAAATTTACGCTTTCATTTATTTTCTTGAATCACCCTGTATATGCAAATCCAAAAAATATGAATGGGGTGATAGATCACAAGTACAGACTGATCATATTTTGTACATTTTAGATATGATTTATTCGGCAAATTTTCGAGCTGACGTCATCAAGTTTTTGGAGGGGATAAGCAAATATATTTTGACTAAACATTTATTATGCTCTTTATAACCTTAAAACATCTGCAAGATGTCAGAGCATTCCGTTTTGTAGTTCCTGATTAAATCAATAAAATATATTTACGCATTCATTAATTTTTTTGAGTCACTCTGTATATGCAAATCCAAAAAATATGAATGGAGTGATAAATGACAAGTACAGCCTCATCATATTTTGTACATTTTAGATATGATTTATTCGGCAAACTTTCGAGCTGACGTCATCAAGTTTTTGGAGGGGATAAGCAAATATATTTTGACTAAACATTTATTATGCTCTTTATGACCTTAAAACATCTGCAAGATTTCAGAGCATTCGGTTTTGTAGTTCCTGATTAAATCAATAAAATATATTTACGCATTCATTAATTTTTTTGAGTCACCCTGTATATGCAAATCCAAAAAATATGAATGGAGTGATAGATCACAAGTACAGACTCATCATATTTTGTACATTTTAGATATGATTTATTCCACAAACTTTTGAGCTGACGTCATCAAGTTTTTGGAGGGGATAAGCAAATATTTTTTAACTAAAGATTTATGATGCTCTTTATAGCCTTAAAACATCTGCAACATTTCAAAGCATTCTGGTTAGCAGATTAAAAATTAAATTTCAAAATGTTGTTTTATAATTTTGATTTTATAACACTTTAAAAAAGTCAATATTTGGTTGAATTTTTAGACTTATTAGTGTTAATATTATCAGGAATTTGATCTGCCGTTTTTTGAGCCTAAAATACTTGATTGTTAACCATTATTCTTGCTATACCACACGAAAATAGTATAAATAAAAATAAATAATTGGCTGAGTGTTGAACTATCTAACCTAAAATTATTTTCATCTTTTGTGCACTTCGGCCTCACGGAATCGTAGAAAACAACTTTCAAACTTAGAACCCAGGCTAAAATTAACTTAATAGCAGTTATTTTAATAACAGATAAGAGAAATAAACCTAAAAGAAAAAGTCATAATTATGTTATTAATTGTGAAGTAACTATTAAAAAAATCTAAAGAATGTGATGCCAAAAGTTACTTTAAATCAAATAATGGCTTTCATCCATAGAAACTTTTGGCCTCATAATTTCGGACTCATGTGCTAACATATCTTAAAGTACTAGGTACATGATTAAATCTAAAATCGGAAACCCAAAATTTGGTCAAATCGAGACAGTAAAATTCATGTGAGGCAATATTCGGTGCTATATATTCAGGCACACCCCCAAGTGTAAAGATTCAGATTTTTTCCATAAGACGAAACATTTTCTATGAGGTTAAGACAAATATTGGTGGATTGAGAAATAAATCTAAGAAATAAATTCATAATGATGTTGTTAAGTGTAAAATACCTATGAAAAAAGATCTAAAGACTGTGATGCCAAAAGTTACTTTAAGTCAAATAATAGTTTTCATCCATAGCAACATTTAGCCTCATAATTGCATGTTAGGTAACTTTCGGACTCGTGCGCTTCGTATATGTGAAAACAGGTAATTAACCCATCATTCCGGGCACAATTTTGTTTTTGGAACGAAGTACTAGATTAATAAATTTAAAATTGGAAACCCGAAATTTCAACACAAGCCAGTGAAATTCATGAGGTGTATTATTTCACGATATGGATTCGTAAAATTTAAGGCACAATCTCAACATTCAAATTGTAATTGATAGACTCCGGCTTTATCTAGTTAAGTAATTTTATCTTTGTTGTTCAGTAACTGATTTCTGGTTGAATTAATTTTTCTAAATGAAATATTAACATTTTTATTCACTCTATTTAGTATGTTTTTAATTTTGTAAGATAATGTTTCAATAAAATCCAGAAAATAATATCTACCTATGTCTTCCTTAGTATCATGGTCCGTTTTGAACAACGAGCAACATTGTTTTTTTTTTAATTTTGTATCTTATTTTGTGAATTAGATTGTGGATTAATTTTACTTTAAAGTCATTATTTATTGCAATTTGTTTTATGGACTGAAGTTCTTTATTATAGTTTTCATGGTTTAGATTAGAATTGAACAATATTTCAATTAAAGATGCAAAAGTTGATATTTTATGAATCCATAGGTGGTTGGAAGAATTGCAAATAATGTTGTCTGTGTATGTTTTATTGGCCCAATATCTTACAAAATTAAAAACATTCTTGGAGAAATATTAAACACGAGAGGCCAAAAGTTGCTATAAACGAAGTCATTCTTTTCATCTTTAGTACACTTTGACCCCATATGGATTCATACAAAACAACTTTCAGGCTCACAGTCCAAGGAAACATTAAATTAGTAACCCTTGTTTTAAGAATACCAAATCGTCTTTCAAATATCGACGGATTGAGAAATTAATAAATCAAAGGGACAGATTTATAATTATGTTGTTTACTGTGGAGTATCTACGAAAAAAATCCAAAGACTGTGATTCCAAAAGTTAATTTAAGTCAAATAATAGTTTTTATCCATAGCAATGTTATGTTCAAAAATCGGCACAGAAATTAAATGCGGTGTTGTCATATTAGTATTATCTACCTCCACAATTACATTTTACAAGGTTATAAATTGTTTTTCGGTTTAGCAGTAATTCTATACTCTTTGTTAACCCTTTTTATTAGTTATTAGAAACACATCCGGTTTATTAATTTTATAAATATAATTTATTAACTAAATTTGCGCGTAATCTCGCAACGTCGCATCCTTGCATGGCAACAGCGGATTTCTTGAAGTGCAGCGACATTCTATGGCAGCGAACAATGTGTATCCACATAACCTGTAATAAGTTTTTGTTCGGTGCAGAAACAACCATGGAATGGAAAACATTATATGGAGAATATCTCATTTTGCATACGAGTATTTCGCTGAAAAAGAAAATTCTGTGAAATCAACATTTTGGGCTACATAGTCGTTGTTAAAGTCAACTCTGTTAATATAAAACAGCATAGATATAATCTAAGTACACCAAGTTCTCAAGCAAAAAATATAGGTTATGTTTCCCAGAAATCAAATATATTTACAAGAGAAAACTTACGCAAATTTTTAACAGAGGCCCGTGATTAATGTACCTAATGTCAAAGGTAATCTCAAAGAAGGTCAATCACATTGTCTATAAAACATAATGTTTTAGGTATATTTTTTATTCGAAGTTGTAGGAGTATGCGGAATGGAAGAATTTGAACAATTTTCTTGTATCTACATAACCTATAATAAGCTTTTATTATTATTACAGAACAGATTATTAGCTTACATGCCCATTTTAAATGAAAGTATGAAGCATACCTCTTATTTTTCGGCACTTTTAATATTTTTGCTTGCAGAAAGATCTGCAGCAATTGCAAAATAGAGATGGATAGCAGTAATAACAAGCAGTTTACATGCATTCGACCGAACTTGCAAAAACTGGCAGATAATATATCAAATTTATTACCTAAAAACTCAGCCACAGTTTATGAAAAGCGGTATGAATTTTTTTTTTGCGCAGAAACAACCATGCAAAATATATGGAGAACACCTCATTGCATACGAGTATTTCGCTGAAAAAGCAAATTCTGTGAAATCTTTAACACTTTGGGCTGCATAGTCGTAGTTAAAGTCAACTCTGTTAATAAAAAACAGCATAGATATATCTAAGTACACCAAGTTTTCAAGCAAAAAATATAGGTTACATTGCCAAGAAATCAAATATATTTACAAGAGAAGACTTACCAAAATTTTTAACAGAAGCCCGTGATTAAATGTACCTGATGTTACAGGTGATCTCAAACAAAATCAATCACATTGTCTATAAATCATTATGTTTTAGGTTTATTTTTTATTAGAAGTTGTAGGAGCATGTGGAATGGATAAATTGAAAAATAATGACGGCATTCAAGACAAAAACGATACGCTAATAATTAAAATTCCAACGTCTAAAACTGGCAAAGCACGAGAATTTACAAATATGTGTAAAAATATTTATCCAATTGAAATATAGTAAAAATACCTAATTTTAAGACCGCACCATACACCAGACAAATCATTATTTATACATTACATTTGGATAGCTGAATGCAGCAGCTGCTGCATTGTACAAATATACCTGCAAACACACTGTAACAAATTATGCAGACACCTCTTTTGACTAAAAGATATATATTTAACTTTATCCATACGTTGTCAACTTTGTTAATAATTGCAATCTCTAACTTCATAAGAAATATGAATAATCTACTTTGGTGTTTTATAGTAGTATTAAATGTTCATAGAATATAATTGCACTTACTACGAAGTAAGCTTTCCTAGTTTTAAGTTGTTTTCTTTTCTCTTTGATTATCTTAATTTCTTCAGCCTCTATGTGGCTGTTTTAATTCCAAAAAATTGTTTCTGAATAAACTGATTCATACCACTTTTTCTTTCTTTTACTCGAAAACAGTTTAAACTATAACCAGTGAGTATAGAGTATACATAGTCACTGCTATAACTCCAAATATTTACCTACTTTAAAACGTGTCAAGCATTCGCTTGTTGTAAATGATGCAACCATAAATACAAACTTGAACACTGATATGACAGGTTTGAGGCTAGGATGTGGTTTTCATATTCTCCCATTACTTGTTGCCTAAATCTGGCGCGAGGCCAAAAGTTATTATTGACGTATATATATATATATATATATACATATATATTGTGCGTACTGTTTTGACGTGTGTAAGTACTTTGTACATATAACATGAATAAAGATTATTATTATTATTATTATATTCTTCTTAGCCTGATTTTACCATTTCTTCTTTACAAAGTTCCTGACTAATTTTTAAAATCCTGCGCTCTGCTTTAGTGTATGTTCTCTCAGATATTTGAGGTATGTCCAAGACTGAACAAAGTTCTGTAAGTTTAGAGTAACCGGTTCCCATTGCTATCACTCCGCAAACAGCCCCATTATTAACATTATTTGTTTTTAAATCACCGCTTTCTGTACTAAAATTATCTAATATACCACACATCAGTGGCGGCTCGTCAGATGAGGCAAGTGAGGCGGCGCCTCACAGCATAATATCTTAAGAACAGATTGACTTAATTTATAATTAAAAAAGAGTTTTCAATGCATTAGTTACAAAAATATGTTGAAATGGGAAATCTGTACATGATTTTTTATTTTTTACGCTTCCTGCTGATATTTTCCGTTGAATACCGTACGATTTATGCCCCTAGTTCTTTAACTGAAGCGGCGAGAACGTCGGTTCACTTGAACCAGCGAAGCCCAATCACAGACACGGATTTCGATGACTCAGCTCCTATACTCCTATACATACGTTCGTTCTGAACTGAGGCGATATCTTCGGTGCTTCTCGGCCAATTTCGGCGTACTCATTAAACCATTTTTCCATTTATTTTACAGAACGATAGGGTTGCGGGGTGCGTGGGTAATTAGCATGAACGTGAATAAAAACCCACGTGTTGGTGTTTTGTGTTATTGTCTCTTTCATAGGTACAGGTGAGTGAAAAATGAATCCCGAGTACGACATCGTCATGTTGCTTCTTGAAACGCCGTTTTCACGGCGAACCGAGCTAGAACGTCGGCAAATTTTGCTAAATATCGAGCAGTCAAAACCGTTAATTCATTTAACTTCCATTGATAAGCGACAGAGTCGTCAGTACTCCAAGTCATTTAAATCAACTTGGTACCTACGAAACATATAAATGGCTCTGCCGTAATATTTACACAACATCCCGGGATACAACGATTTAACGAATTTCATCCGAAGTGCAAAGTTCCATGAAAGTTCCAAAGTACATATTAAAATTTTCATGGGCTTAAAATGTTTAGAAAAAGAACACAACTATTCCCGAATCCCTCCAAGAAAGTGCTACTTTCAACAAAATTTTGACTTGTAAAAACATTGTTGATTCAATGTGTTATGGATGTTATTATTATTATTAATATTATTATTATTATTATTAGGACCTACCACTGACCCGGGAATGACCGGTATTCAGGCAAGACTTCTATCATTACTAACTAGTAAGACCAAGTGATATTACTATTATTGTCAAATTTCTATCATCGCCTCACCACATCAGACAGTCACGAGCCGCCACTGCCACACATATTACATTTGTAAGAAAATATACTTTTTTAAAACCATAACGATTTTCATTGAGATTAGCGAAAGTACAACCTGACATACTGTGATTAATAGATTTCATAGGTAACAATAGATGCCCTATGTCAACAATTCTACGTCCCGAAGGAACATAACTGTTGACAGTTTGCATACATCTACTTTCATTCTCCGCAAAGAAAACATTCGTCCTGTAAGTCACAGTCAACTATGTTGAAAGTGAAGTCGTCCGCCACACTCACTAACTGAACATTATCACATTTTGATCACTTTCTTAATTTCTTCCCCTATTTCTCATCAATTGTTTTCTACTTTAGCGCCGTTTTACGCTAATGCTAGGATATTTTTTATTGTTTGATGGAAAATTCATTTTAAGAAAAGTAATATTTAATCCACCTAATTAATTAAAAAAATAATTATTTATACCTAAAACCTACCTAAAATATACCTAAAACTTACTAACTACTACTTACTACTTGTAAAATTTAATTTGTCACACTAACTTAGGCCCATTTGCACCAACGTTAGCAGTAAGCATTGCTTAGCTAAGCAATTCTTAAAAGTAACTACTTCTTAAATTGTACAGTTGTTGCACCGTCACCGCTTAGAATCTACTTAACCAAGTAATACTTAGTTGGGGAATTGTGTAAAAGTTTCATTTCTATTGGCAACACCGACGCTTGTTCGTATACAAACATCAAATATTTTAAGTTAGCTTGTACGTGTGTAGTTAGAATCAGGTTGGAATAGTGCTGATATTTATTTTCGCTAACGTTGGTTAGGTGTTTAATAAAAAATGGGCTTAGAATATAGTCAAATACCAGGTCAATATTGTTTAAAACCGGGGACGGGAAATGAATTTAGAAGAAGTTTTATAACAATTTTTTTTGGGAAATTCATATTAACAAATCTATGCTATATTACTTTTTAATTTGATATTTTATTACATCTCCATGTTATTACGTTTAAATTTATTTTGCTGCTTCTTTTTTGTTTCAATGTCTAAAGGCCGTGTGACACGATGCTAAATTTATGACAAATTTTTGTACGAAATTTAGTTCGAAAAAATGTAACTAAATTTACAACTAAACAATATATCTCCTGTATGCCACCTTACTAAATTCTCTTGTAAATTTACCATTCGCGCATGCGTAGTGAGTGAAAATTTTCGGGAATTTAAGAAATAGTGTTGGTAATGGTGATTGGTAAGGTGCGTTTTTCAACATAACCTCTGTGACATAACCTACAATTTGTTTGTTTATTATTTACTTATTAATCATTTATAATGAATTGTGAGGAAATACTTGTTTATACAACTATTGCTGCTTCGAGTATTGTTCTAAGCTGATATGCCAATAAAACAAATCGGAAAATTCAAAGAAGAAAACGACGTTCACTATGGAGCAGACCTTGGTTAACAAGGCGACAAGAAGGACGAGATATTTTAAACATGTTAAATACCGAGTTGTTGCCAGAAGATCCAATTGCATATCAAAATTTTTTGAGATTAACGGGTGCTCAATTTGTGGGCAAAAGAACTGTTTGGTTATGTTGATTTCATCATGGCGTCGTACCGGTTGCGCCTTATCGTACTGCGCAGTTTTCGTAACAAATTTAGTCAGTATTTAGAACGTGTCCTAAATAATTTCTCACCAAAATTTGCACACAAATTTAGCATGTAAATTGTGTATGACACGGTACAATTTTTTGCACAAAATTTATCTCGCTAAAATTTGTCATAAATTTAGCATCGTGTCACACGGCCTTAACTCTAAAATTCGCTTTTGCACCAATAATTCCATATTTTTTCTCTCTTCGTATTCTTGTTCAGTTGTGTCTCAAATAACTGTAGTTTCTCGCTTCCCTGTGGCGCTTTTTATTGTTCATATGAAAAATAGTTATTTATGCAACTAGTGAGTAAAGTGTATCTTTTTTTCACGAGATGGAAAATTTGCCGCACGAATGTCTTCCGTTAAAAAATGACACGCTACGACACTTTTTCATTTAAATGCGTGAAAAAATGAAATGCTATGACACTTTTTTCACGCTTCTAGTGCCATGAAATAAACGTATCCTTTATAAACAAAAATTCATAAAAAATGTTACACTTTTTACGAACGTGAAAAAAAAACATGTTATTCTTTACAACAAAACATTGTAACTGTGGTACATACCTTCTTTATATTCATTTTTAAATTGTTAAGACTTTATTTTACACTTCAGATACACTTTTGAGCACTAATAATAATGATGGAATTATCGCAAAATTGGAAATTTTCGATTTCGTGTAATCACCAAAATTATTATCCAATAGAAATAAAGTGTTGTTCTGTTACCATGCGTACCGCACATGCGTTGTATTGTTGTATCTCGTTAAGCATTGCTTATAAATTTAAGCCTCAGGTAAACGGGCGCTTAAATTAAAGATTTCATAGAACCGTTTAAGAAAGACTTAAACGTTGGTGCAACACAATGTTGGTTTTAAGAAATGCTTAAATTTTAAGTATCTGACTTAAACGTTGGTGCAAATGGGCATTAGCTTATCAGGTAGGAGGTAGGCAGAAACATCAAATAAGATTTTGTACAGAAAAATATGATGTGATCACTTGTTATCTTCGATTGACGAATAACTGACCGACTGCTCTGTTCTGTTCTGAGTGCTTTTAGTGAATAATGCCCATTTGCACCAACGTTTAAGTCAGATACTTAAAATTTAAGCATTTCTTAAAACCAACAATGTGTTGCACCAACGTTTAAGTCTTTCTTATCTTTCTTCTATGTATTTAATCAATGTCTGATACGAACAAGCGTCGGTGTTGCCAATAGAAATGAAACTTTTACACAATTCCCCAACTAAGTATTACTTGGTTAAGTAGATTCTAAGCGGTGACGGTGCAACAACTGTACAATTTAAGAAGTAGTTGCTTTTAAGAATTGCTTAGCTAAGCAATGCTTACTGCTAACGTTGGTGCAAATGGGCCTAAGAGGGGTACTGGAATTAGTGAATGCTGACTAATGGATCTGGGTTGGTTTGAATAGGGATTACAGAGATTTCTATCGCAATCTACATTTTTAAATTTAGAAGATCTTATAAAATAAAGATATAAGTTTAAGTAATTGAATACATACACACGATCTAAATATCTATATAATCTTCATAATTTGCTCTGGACATAAGTTTAATCCATTCTTTTCATAGTCATATTCATTTTCATAACTTGGGATTAGCAGTAATTATTTATAACGGCTGCAGCAAGTTAGGCAGTTTTGTAGAAAATCCAAACTCCATCATTTATTTGATATTCTGAAATTGGATTAAGATAATATTTGTACGATTCCACAACCTTCAGGTAGAACACACCACGGTTATCTCATTTGCATAATTTCCCAACAAGGGTCTTAAATCCGTCTAATCTCTCAATAGTGGCCAATCCTATCATTAATCATACACTTTCCTGAAGAATGTATGATAGCGTTGGCCACTAGTGAGAGATTAGACGGATTTAAAACCCTTGTTGAGAAAATATGCAAATGAGGTGACCGTGGTGTGTTCTACCTAAAAGTTGTGGAATCATACAATTATGTAGGGGTATTACATTAATCCAATTTCAGAATAACAAAAATAAAAGGTACCGACTTGTGGATGATATAGTGCTCCCTCTTACTAAATCGGGGTCCAAATTTATAAGTGTGGGCGTCGAGCCGTTTTCGGATTATGGACCAGTGGTTAAAATGTTTAATGCACAATTTACAAGTTCCGTGGTGTTTAACCAAAAAGAATTTTCTGAGTTTTTAAAGAAGCTAACGGAGTTTGTGCCTTTGGCGCGCGATGTAGAATTTGAGGTGATTTTGTGCTATTTACAAAAATAAACAGCTTTCGTGTGTAAAAACAAGGTCGTAAAGTTCGAGCCCAAATTTAAGGATGTCTATCAGCCCATGTATTTAAGTGTCGAAACAGTACAGACAATTTTAAACACCAGGTCCCTTTTTACTTCCCGAGCGTAAGCAAAGGAAGTATTGTAATCGAGTCCGTCGGCCGACTCTCTACTTTTACGTTTTCTCGATCTTTCATGACCCCTAGAAGACGAAGAAATAGGTCTCCCATTTCCGTCTGTCTGTCCGTCTGTCCGTCTGTCCGTTCGTCTGTCCGTCTGTCCGTCTGTCCGTCTGTCTGCCGTCCCGGATTTTTATTAGACAGATAATTTCCGAAAGTACTGGACCGATTGTTGTGAAATTTTGTACTTATATTAGGAATATCATGTAGATGGTAAAACGCTAACCAAAATTTGTCTAATCATCCCCACCATTAATGCGATGACGTCACTTCAAAATTGTACATAGTAAATGGGTCTTAAATTGTATAAAATAACATAGTCCTACACATGTAGTTTACGACTCCGAATTCAGTTTTTACCCGAAACGTCCAGATTTTTGGAAAAAAAATCAAACTTATAAAACAACATTTTGCAATTTAATTTTGAATCTGCTAACCCAAATGTTTTGAAATGTTGCAGATGTTTTAAGGCAATAAAGAGCATCATAAATCTTTAGTCAAAATATATTTGGTTATCCCCTCCAAAAACTTGATGACGTCAGCTCAAAAGTTTGCCGAATAAATCCGATCTAAAATGTACAAAATATGATGAGTCTGATCTATCACTCCATTCATATATTTTGGATTTGCATATACAGAGTGACCCAAAAAAATTTATGAATGCGCAAAATTTATTTTACTGATTTACTCAGGAACTACAAAACCGAATGCTTTGAAATCTTGAAGATGTTTTAAAATTATCATAAGCATGGTAAATTTTTGATCAAAATATATTTGGTCGTACCTCCTAAAAAATTTATGACGTCACCACAAAATTTTGCTGAATAAATCCTATCTAAAATGTACAAAATATGGTGAGTCTCTTCTTGTGATTTATCATTCCATTCAAATTTTTTCGATTTGCATATACAGGGTGACTGAAAAAAATTAATGAATGCGTCAATTGATTTTATTGGTTTAATCAGGAATTACAGAACCGAATGCTTTGAAATCTTGGAGATGTTTTAAAGTTATCGTAAGCATGGTAAACTTTTGTTCATAGTGTATTTGTTCATACCCCCTAAAACAATTGATGACGTCACCCCTAAATTTTGCTGAATAAATCCTATCTAAAATGCAAAAAATATGATGAGTTTGTATTTGTGTTTTTTCATTCCATTCATATTTTTTAGATTTGCTTAAGAGGTGGCTCAAAAAAAATAATGAAGTCAATTTATTTTATTGATTAAATTAAAGACATTAGTATTACATTGGACCAACCCACTTTGGTAGACACAAAATTTTGTAAAGGAAAAACTCGGTTTAAACATAAGCGTAGCAGGCTTATTTACATTTACTTTAACATTACAGACGTGCATTTGTTTTGTGGGCTGACTAGGTTCCGCGAATGTGATAAAGACATGTTTATAATCAACCAATTGTGAATTCCACCGTCAAAAACTAAAATAACACCCAATGTTTTATATAATAAGCGGAAGTCGAAGCAATAAAAATCTCTAGACTAGACGACTATCGGTTTTGTTTACAGTTTCTCTGTTTGACTCTCACGTATGATATGTTACGCTTGTCGTCTTAAATTAAGAATGCTTATACATAAACGATTTTCAGTTGCCTCTCCTAGTACACGTCGGCGCCGTATACGTGAGTAAATTGTTTTGTTATTTTATTGATTATTACAAATCAATATTCAAAACGACCCAATTCATTTTCCCGAAAATTTTATTCTTAGTATTACACTACATCTATCCTAACTGATATACGTGTCCTTGCAAAAATGTTGATGACGTCATCGCATTTTTTTTTTAATTCCCACTACAAAAATGTAATGAGAAAAAAAACACAATAGGCATGCAGTCGTCCAGTTTCCGACAGCGAGGGAAGTACTGTCTAAACTCTTTAAACCAATTTTTTAATTTAAGAATATTACCATTAAAAATGTGATTTATGTGTTAGTGAGATATAATAAAACACTTTATAATGCGAATTATGTATCTTTCATGACCCCTAGAAGACGAAAAAATAGATCTCCCATTTCCGTCTGTCCGTCTATCCGTCTGTCTGCCCTCCCGGAGTTTTATTATCTCCGAAAGTACTCGACCGATTGTTGTGAAATTTTGTACTTATATTAAGAATATCATGTAGATGGTAAAACGCTAACCAAAATGTCTCTGGTCATTATGTCTGAGTCAATTTATTTTATTGATTAAATCAAGAGTTGCAGAACTGAATACGTGAAATCTTGCAGACGTTTTGAAATTATTGTAAGAATCTTAACTTTTTAATCAAAATGTATCTGTTTATCAACCCCAAAAAGTTGGTTACGTCACCTCAGAATTTTGCTGAATAAATTCTTTCGAAAATGTGCAAAAGATGATCAGACTATACTTGTAATTTGTCATTGCATTCATTTTTTTTAGATCTGCTTATACAGGGTGACTCAAAAAAAATAATAAATCAGTCAAGTTATTATTGATCAAATTAAGAACGAGCCGTGACTTCCAGTGTGAAAGCGAATTTATTGAAATATCTCATTACAGAACTCTAATGAGAAGAATCTATGACAGACATAAAGACTCGGTTCTAAAAGCGAGGGAAGTACTGTCTAAACTCTTTAGACCAATTTTTTTTACCAAGTAGTAAGTTGAACTTTCAATGAAA
The DNA here is from genome assembly GCF_036711695.1 of Zophobas morio. Lineage (NCBI taxonomy): Eukaryota > Metazoa > Arthropoda > Insecta > Coleoptera > Tenebrionidae > Zophobas > Zophobas morio. The sequence continues at coordinate 266,096 of NW_026972189.1, read as the reverse complement.
TGGTAATTATGTGCATTAGTATATATCTTAATCTTAATATATATAAATCTCGTGTCACAATGTTTGTCCTCAATGGACTCCTAAACCACTTAACCGATTATAATAAAATTCGCACACCATGTGCAGTTCGATCCAACTTAAGAGATAGGATAGTTTAAATCTCAAATTATAGTCGCAATTTTAATTTATTGCTAATTATTTGTCTGTTATTATTTGACAGTCACAATTATCTGTTAACTCCAAATGATTCTAACAGATGTCGATACCTTTCGACTGGGTTGAGTGAGTAATCAATAGATGGCGCTGCTATGGTAAATCTACGAACGTGTCATATAAGCTACATTTTAACAGCATAATTACCACGTGTTGTTGACGCTATAAAATTATAGTCGCAATTTTAATTTATTGCTAATTATTTGTCTGTTATTATTTGACAGTCACAATTATCTGTTAACTCCAAATGATTCTAACAGATGTCGATACCTTTCGACTGGGTTGAGTAAGTAATCAATAGATGGCGCTGCTATGGTAAATCTACGAACGTGTCATATAAGCTACATTTTAACAGCATAATTACCACGTGTTGTTGACGCTATAAAATTAATTAAATTTATTTTGTAGTGAACGAAATACCGTATAATTCAATTATTTCCACTTTTTAAATTTTTGGTGTTAGCATAGCCGGCCACGTGTTACTTAGACTGAAGTGTAAATTGAATTCATATTATAATGAAGATAATACAGTGAAATTAATCCTGTTTTTTACTTATTTGTGCTTCATTGATCAAAACTTTATAATTTAATTTGAATATATGTATGTAAGTATTATCACATAATTATAAAATTTAATTAAAATGTCAATGCAAAAATGATACACAATTTCCTACACTTTTTCAATAGTTGTACAAATATTTTTTTTTATTGTTTTTATTTAACCTCTATTAAAAAATATTTAGCACTTATTATTTCAATGTGCTATGATAACAAGTTTTTCAGATTTTTTTTTTATATTTAAACGATTAAATTAGTATTTCAATTCAATTTTTATTTTGTACCTATTGATTTCTGCTTAATATCAAGTGTAAGAACATTTTAATTAATTGTGTTCAACGTACTTCCCCTTCAAATCTCAATCCAGTGAATTTGTATACCAACATCAACATTTTCGTCTTTGTTCGTAAATAATTTCATTGTACTAAAGGGTTATAGTACTAGAAAGTCAAATAAGGAGATCACCATATTTTTTTACAAATACCATCTGTGTGAAAAAGCATAGTGGACTCCGTCATGGGCGCCCATAGGGGGGGGGGCAGGGGGTGCGATGCCCCCCCCTGAGATTCTGCGTCAATTTCCTTTTTATTTGTCAAAATTAAACTTCAGCACATTTGTAAGAGAAGATACATACCCCACACTTTCAGTTTTATGGCCACACAAACACAGAAATGTGACAAACTTAGACCATCTGGTTTTGAAACCCTCTGTTCGGTCCAGATTTGCCTGGAAACATCATAAATCTATCCCTTTTAACCGGTACTGAATTATGGGTCGTTTCGTTATTTGCTTTTTACAGTTATTACAACACAAGAGCAAACATTTTATTGCTTACGTCCAAAAATTCATTCCGTTTTCACTTTTTATCTGTGGCGAAGTGACGTGTAAAGACGAACAGTTGTTAAACCGGCGTTTTGTTGACTATACTTTTTATTATTTATTTATTTCAAAATACAAGCGTAAGTACTCTTGATTAAATGTCTTTTTAAATTTTAAATTTAATATTTCATTTAAAAACAAAGAAATATGGATATTTCAAATTTCTTCAAGAGAAAAATTACAAAAATTGATGATGATTCTTCAGCTAATAAGAAGTATAAAATAAGTGGTGTTATTTATTACTACTGATGGCGGGTTTTCAGAGTAGCTATCGATTTCGAGTGGAAATTTCGGTTGCTCCAGAACTGTTTCACCAGTGGGCGTGCGAAGTACAACACAGATAGCATAGAAAATTGTTTTGACACTTTTATTTCATACCTGGATCATTTCATTCTTTCCTTAACGACATGATTTTCCGAAACAAAAGTGTCATCTCATCATACTCATTATTTTCCTTACATCCAAAGAATGTACATAACTTAAAACCAAGTTGCTTTAAAGGGTTGGGCGAATTTTACTCCACTGACAATTTATCAGACGAAATCCAAAATTGGCAGGATTTTGTAAAAATAAAAAAACTTGACAGTAGTATTTGAGAGAGAGAGAGAGTTAATGCCGAAGAAACATCTGTTGGTAGAGTAATTGACGATTTTGGCCAAGAAAAAAGAAATTAGCAATTTGCTTTTGATTAATTTTATATTTTTATAACTTTTTAATTTTAATATTTTACACTGTTTTGTTAATAATAAGAATAATGATGTTGTAGGGTTATTTGCGAGTAGATTTGATTAACGTAGTTGATGATTAAAATATATATTTATAATAGTAAAGATTTATATCATTATATTATTTATATATACAAGAACAGAGTATATTACAAAAATTTCAGGGTGGACCCCCCTGAGAAAGGTTTCTATGGGCGCCCATGGACTCCGTGACTGATGTTCTCTTATTGTTCCTCTTAGATTGTTTACTATAATGTAATATAACAAAAACTTTAGCCACAGCAACGCGTGGCCGGGTCAGCTAGTTAGCCAAATACACTGACGTCATCCGAGGTCATCAAGATGGCAGCGTTTGACAACTTGCCGGTTTTCTCAGAAGAGTCAATGCTAATATTTTCGGAATTCATTTAAATTTGAGAGTGTGTCAACTGTGTTTTTATAGTCTGGTAAGTTTGTTACAGTTTCTAGACTGTGTAGATATCTGTAAAACGCACCATAACGTTTGAATATGCTTAAAAAATGATATTTTCCATTGTGATGTACAGGTTAACTTCGCTGCATCTTATATTATTTGTTTTGCAAATTAATTCTTTATTAATGTACATCAATGTTTTTTAAATACACTAGCATCTTAATATTATAATATTTTGTATTTTAGGAGAAAATGCCTAAATTTTATGCTGTTGTGGGTTGCGCGAATCGAAGCACCAGAAATGCGGACAAATTTTATTTTCCTTTCTCAGCAATTAGCAACAATAAAGGTAAATATATACAGGATGGGGAAAAAAGGCGGAAGCTTTGGTTAAAAGCCGTGAAACGGGTGGATTTAACGAAGCCAAATTAAAGTATTCCTATGTTTGTTCGGATCATTTTATTTTAGGTACAGTAACTACCTATTAGATTTACAGTTTCTAACAAATTACTACATTGGTGCTCTTTTAGGTAAACCTGCAGATTTGTCGGATGTGGAGCATCCTGATTATGTTTCATCATAAAATTTAGGATATCAAAATAAATCCACTCATAATAGTTGTAATGTTGAAAGACACATTCATTTAAAAAAGAGAAAACTGAATAAATGCCTCTAGAGTTTTGAATGCACGAATTTCATTGTGGGTTATTTTACTTATTCCAAAAATAAAAAAGTTTAGAATGGTATTCGTTGTTATGGTAGGCAAATCGTCTAAATACAAATTAAAATCACTTGCACTCATTGTATAAGGATCTACGCCGTTTAAATTGTTTAACTTTTGTACATATCTGCTTTTCTCTTTGACGGAAAGACATCGTGCATAATCACTTAAATTATCCACACTTTAAAAACAAATCACACACCTTCACTTAAACCCGTCACATTAACTTCAAAAGAAAATATTAATTTCCGATTTACCGCTTAAAACACACGGATGTATTTTGGGTGACGAGGAATTCAAACCAAAACAGCGTTCTGTATTTTTATTTTTATTATGGTTTTTTAAACTCAAATCGCCAAAAAAGCACCCTGATACACAGAAAAGATATGAAAGAAGATATCCACGTGTTTATTTTCTAGATAAATACCCACACTTTTAAATAAAATGCGAAAATGTTAACATTGTCACTTATGGAGTTTCACGGCGCTTGTCAAACGCTGAGTTCCCGCCACAGCGTGACGTCACGTGTTATTGGCTAGTTAGTATATATGGCTGCCATTTCGTCTTATGTTTAAAGGGAGTAGGGACTTTGCTATTCCCTCTCCCTCACCAGTTATACTATTACAGCTCAATGTTACGTAACCGTATCTAACTCGGTCTAACCTTACCCATTTATGCTGGTTTCACGCAAAAATTTCCTTTTTGTTACTCCTCTTTTTAACGTCTGACGTTGACAACTGTTGGCGATCCTGCTTTTGGGAAATAATTAGAATTAACAGCCGCAGTTGTGGAATATTTCAAACCATTATAAAAAAAACGCGTTGTTATGTAAATTTTCCATCACATGATCAAAACGACCATAATTAACCATAGTTGAATTTATCATTACCCCCAAAATGGATGAGATGGAAACTATCTTCCAACAAGTAAAATATAGTTTCGAAAAGTGTACATGTAACCTCCAAAGGGTAAACTTATTGCTCAACCAGAATATCCAGTGGGAAATGTACGAAGAGGCAGTGCTGACAAGCAACAAAAACGATTCAAATTCGACAGAAATACGAAAACGTGGCAACGTTCATTTCAAACAGAATAGGTATGTAGAAGCGCTTGAGAGCTATACCGCAGCCATAGCCTGGGCCAAAAGCAAAAGAATCACAGCCTTAGCTTATTCTGGTCGATCCGCAGTATTGGCAAAAGTTGGCTTGGATCAAGAATGTTTAGTTGTGAGTACCTAGTAATTGTTCTGTTTTCACACTTCATCCAAATATTCTAGGACCTTGAAAGAGCGTTTTATAACGACTATTCGCAGGAATTTACCCACCAACTGGCACTTCGACGCTCACAAGTCATCAAAAAACAAAACTCCAACCGTAAAACGCAAGTACTTACATACCCAAACTATCATGAACAGGCAACTGCATGTGATAATACTTCCTTCAAAATCCACACTGACAACAAGTTTGGTAGACACGTAACGACCACACGAGATATTGAAATCGGCGAAGTCGTACTCGTCGATAAACCGTACACTGCAGTACTGCTACAAGACAACTACATTTACTGCTCAGAATGTTTAAAAGTATGCTATAACTTAATATCGTGCGACGCATGTGCTAAAGCTCTCTACTGTAGCACATATTGCAAATTTGTAGCTAGTAAAACGCACAAATATGAATGTTGCCTGTCTGACGTACTTGATCGCCTAGAATCCATCAAAGACGGCCTCGCCTTGGGCCTTAAAATAACTTTATTAGTATTAATCCAGTTCCGTCAGAACAAGTCACATGACCTTGAAGAAATTATAAAAATGGAGGCCCACACTAATTCGCTGTCATTGAGGATGCACTTTACTATTGCATGGGTTTCTAGTATAATTTATGTTCTACTGAAAAAACACACGGATTTGTTTAATGATTTGGAGGGCATGGAGGAGATGTTTAAGGGTTTGTTGCCCTTGATCATACAAGTTGTTCATATTAATGGGGTTGTAATAAATTGTAACACTTGCAAACCATCGCGTTTATTAGAGGCAACCGACGCATTTTTCTGATGGGAAAACGAAGATGTCATTTCTGTTGAATAATGGTTTATTACTCTGTCCAATCTTACTACCCAAAATTCCGAAATTACACCGCAATATCCGTCCGTACCCAACTTCCCAAAAATCCCCATAGACCGGGCACGTTTTCGGTTTGATGCACTCTGTACAATGGGCCCTAGCAATAACGTGGAAACCCATCGTTTAGAGTTGTAAAATTGAAACGTTCTTGATCGAAGCCATTGAGCACCAGATATGTCAGTCTTTGCGCGGAACTTATTCGTAGAGGTAGATGATTTTCCTTGATTGTAGATTTGATAATTGTTAATAGTAATAGGGTTTTTTGAGAAAAGAGCTTTAGTTTCGGCCGGACAGATTGTCTCGCTTCCGGATTTGTAGAGGCGTGTTTTACATCGGCCAGCAAATTCCGAAGCGGGGTAATTTTTATTAGGGTTCGAGATAGGAAATTCTCACCGTTTACAATGGGCGGAGAGTACATCTGTAACTTGTGTTTGTTGTTGTAAGCCGATTGTACGGGAAGGATATTTCTATGAATTGGACGAATTTGCCGACAGACCACCCGCTCAAAGTCCTTGCTCGCTTTTTAGGTCAAAGCTGTGGGAAAAAGCCCCCGGCGCGAAACCGCCCCCGAACGGAGGTGGTTGGCTGAGAAGTACCCCCTCTAATCAGGAAGGTACGACTTGGCTTCAAAATTTTGTCCAAAAATTTAGTTACTGTTTCGGTTCTGAAGTGGTCGGTCGGGAACTTCTCCTGCGGGTTGATCTTTGTGTTTTTGTGTAGGTTTGTGTTAAATTGTCAGCTTTTAATTTAAATTCAGTTTGTGTTCATGTAGTTAAGGTTGTCTTTGTTTTTGTGTTTTGTTTTAATAACTTTCTAAACGTGTGCGAATAATAAAGGAGGCTGGTCGAAACTACTCTGTAGTTTTCTTCCGTTTTTTTGACAACCCCTCTTTGCGGTTCGCGGCTTCAACAGTGAATTATGTGACCTGGTGTCGACGCCGCCATCGAAAAGGTAAGAGCAATCATTTTGTTTATTCTCACATTAATATTGTTGGGACCCACACCGGTCTGGCTAGACCGGGTTACAAAATCGACTAGAGCCTACAGTGGAGGGATACGAAATGATTACTTACGCACGCGGATTATACTTTTTGTTCAGTGGATTTAATCATTCTTGTTACCCCAACGCTTTTTTCTATCAAGAAGGACCGAGACTTGTCGTGAGGGCACTGGGAACCATAAAAAAGGAAGAGCAATGTTGTATTTCTTGTGGGTGAGTTCAGTTTTGTATGAGTAATTAAACTTACATGTTTTCTCGAATTTTCATGACCGCTAGAGTATAAAAAAGTGGTCTCCCGTTTTCATTTGTCTGTCTATCTGTCTGGGCCCATTTTTATTTGATCAATAATTTCCGAAAATCCTGAACAGATTGTTGAAAAATTTTGTATGTATATCAGAAATATCATGTAGACGTTAAATCGCTAATCAAAATTTGGCTAATCATTCCTATCAACAATTTGATGACATTATCTCAAAAAATTCTACTTCAAAATGATTTAATTGTTGTACAATAATATATTCACTCCTATACTTGTGATGTACGATTCCGCTTTGAGTTTTTCCCGTAAGGGTTTTACAAAATGGAGAATAGGTTCTACAAATTTTTACAAAAAAAAATTACAAGGTGTAGTAATCTCGTACGAGTAAAGTTGAATATCAAGTTTTGTGGCTGAGTGAGCTTCAGACGAGCAAGCGGCCCTGCACTTATCTGTTCAATGCCAAACGTAGCCGTTTATTTTTTTCTCAATGTGTTGGGCTGTGACTAGTATTTTATTATCTCTATATTTCTATTACCCGAGCGTAAGCTGAGAAAGTATTGTAATCGAATCTATCGGGCGACTGACTACTTTCATATTTACGAGTACGAAAAAATAGGTTTCCCGTTTCCGTCTGTCTGTCCGTCTAACTGTCTGTCTATCTACCTGTCTATCTGTCCACCGTCTGTATCAATTTTTGTTAGACAGATAATCTCCGAAACTACTGGACCGATTGTTGTCAAATTGTATATATGTATAATGTATATCACGTAGATGGTAAAACGCTAACGAAACTTTTTGTAATCATCCTCATTGACAGTTTTATGACGATACCTCAGAGCAGATGCTGTAAAACTTTTAATTTATAACCTTCAGTTCGTCATTAAACAGTTACTTTACGAGAGCGCCGATTAATGAAACATTTTGTTAAGACATGATCTACTAGCTGGGGGAATGAAAATGACATCTAATTTAAATGTGTAGTGTCCCGGTTCAATTTAAATTTAGCGCCAGAAAGAATGGCAGTTTTGTAACGTAGATTTGCCTTCTTTGTGGAGTGGGCAGCTTTTGTTACTCACTCTAGATTCACATCAGAGACATTCAAGCACTGTTAGCGAAAGAGGCTGCAAGTCTACAATGTGTCGAAGTCACATGTGTTTGAAATTTGTATTCCATTTTATTTGTAAAATTTAACTAAAGGGCAAATCTGTTATAAATCAAAATCTTAGAATAAAATTTTACGGGTTAGAAACCGAACTCATAGTTTTCCCTTAATTGACAGTTTAGTATGAAACCAAGGTCCCTTTATAGTGATTAGGTTAGGGTGTATCATGACCTTGAAGAGACATGTTGATGACGTAGAAAGTCCCTCCTACGCGGTTAATTTTAAATCTAGTCACTTTTTCCAAGAGCGATTTTGTTGAAACTGGCATTGTGTTGACAAAACGTTTGTATCCACGACGTAACCACGGCTACACGAGTGGTGGCCCCCCCTTCCCTCTGTAACAGGTCTGTCCACAAACTCGCTGTATGCACTAACCTAGTCACTATTAAGGAACCTTGGTATGAAACAGAATGTTTTAAGTGAATGCTCGTTAAAAGTAACAATATTATAATCATTGTTCGCTCACAGTAACCGTAATATTGTCCATGCTTGCGAAAAGTAACCGTAACACCAATATTCATTACATGTTGTATTCATTCCCACCAATTCGCAGGACATGTCTTAATCAAAGGTTTTGCTACTATATGTGTAAAGTGTATAATAATAGTAATAATAATTTTATTCATACATTACATCCCAGACGGGATATTTGTACATGTCGGGAAAAGTATATTATATAATTAAATATAATGTAAAATTTATAAAATACGATAAATACAACGTGAATAAATACCAACAACATAAAAACAAAACATTTTACTACACAATAGATTTGTCTTCCAGAAATTCGTCGTAACTGTAGTAGGCACTGCTTATTAACAATTTTTTTATTGCTTTATTAAAATTCTTTGAGTTATATTTTTTAAGGTAATGTGGAATCTTATTATAAAACTTTATAATGAAATAATTAACCGCATTCTGGGACTTCCTTAGTCTTATTTCTTTCGGGCACAAATTGTTTTTATGTCTTGTGTTGTATTCATGAAAGTCACTATGGGCAGAAAATTCATTTTCATGTTTTTTATAGTAGTTTAGGCAAGTAAAAATGTACAAAGAAGGTAGCGTCATTATATTTAGCTTCCTAAATTGTTCTCGGCAATCTTCTCTGTACTTTGAGTTTGAAACAATTCGAATTGCTATTCTTTGCAATTGAAAGAGTCTATGACGTATACTAGTATGTCCCCATAATAATATTCCATATAGCAAGTGTGACTCACATAAAGGGAAGTAAATGTTGCGTAAATATTCTCTGGGTAAATTTTCTTTCAAATGTCGCAATAGGAAGATATTTTTGCTGACTTTCTTTGCAGTATTTTCTCCATGACTAACCCATGAGAGTTTAGAGTCCAAACTAAAGCCCAGAAAGTTAGTGTTCGATTGAAAGCTGCGAGGGATATCTACTTTCTTCAAAGTAAAAAAAAATCATCGTAGTTGATTTGTCAACATTCAGAACAAGATTGTTCGCTGTGAACCAATCAAAGGCTTCCGACTGCGCTTCAGCACTGACCGTTTCTGGTGCTACGTCCGATATTAATTTGTTCAACAATGTTGTATCGTCTGCGTATAATACTGAATCCGAGTTTATGTTAGTTGGAAGATCGTTCACAAAAATTAAAAATAGGAGAGGTCCTAAAATGGAACCTTGGGGTACTTCTTGATAAATCGGCAGATGTTCCGAAAATGTTTTGTTAAATTTAACTAACTGTTGACGATTCCCTAGATATGATTTTAGTAATTTGCAACTTTCTTCATCAATCTTATACGCAGATAATTTTTCCAGAAGGATGTTATGTGACACGCAATCGAAAGCCTTCGACAGATCAAGAAATGTCACGACTGCTGTTTCTTCTGTTTCGAAGCAGGATGTTATATACTTTTGTAACTTAAGAACAGCGTCTACCGTGGACAAGCTTTTTCGATATCCGAATTGCGTCACCTTAGAACTGGTTTGCCGCATATCCAGATCGCGTCCGAGGGATTTTCGCCTCTACTGTTTGGTGCAGATTTGCCGCATGTCGCACTTGGGCGAAGCGAAACATAGTTTAGATTCAGTGCTGATTTGCCCCATGTCCAAGCAGAAATCGATATAGTACCGTTATCCGTTTTTACGTACTTCCTTGCTGTTTTGCTTTTCAGCGTTAGGTTTGGGGTTGGGAAAGAAATCGTATTCAACTTCACGCGCAGAACAATAAGAATAATGTGAAATAAATAAAAAAGAGACTTAACAATTTTGATGAATCTGAAATTAAAAAAAAGCAACTGTAATTTGTGCAACTCTTTTTCTGTTGTTATAGATATTACAAATATTTTCGATTTTTTTTTATTTTAAGAAAGATTGGGTTTCAAATTATTAGATTCGAAATTTTACAAATTTAAATTTCAAATAGATTTGTTGCTCGTTAAACAAATAATTTAATTTTTTACTTAACAGTAACATTTTTATTTAATGATTTCTCGGAAATGATTGAACTTATTTTCTCTAAAATTTTAGTCAACAAAATTCATCAATAATTACAGATAATAACAGATACATTTTTCAGAGATAATTGACATTAAGATTTCTTAAACAATATCACGCGCAGAACAAGTACTACGGCAAGGACTAATAATGTGAAATAAATGAAAAATTGAAACGATATTAGAAATCGCGTTGTGAAGTAGTTAACTAAGTATAACGAACAATGAATGTTAAGTTATTGAAGTTTTGATTCGATTTTTTCTAAATATTTTTAAAATAAAGAGACTTATTTTTCTTTATTTTTATATAAAATCTACATTTGATAAAACTCATTGCAGTCATTCATTTTACATAAAAATTGTAGAATCCAAATATTGCATTGTTAATTTCCATTGTTAAATGGTGAATTGTGAACGAAATACGGAGTACCAAATTTAAATGTGTTTTACAGAAAGGAATTATTTTTACAAAGGATAATAAAATGATATTTTCTTTGCATTGGCGGAGTAATGGCGGCTCGTTGACTCGCTGCAGTCCTACGAAAATTGCAGCTTAATATGTAATTTTTTATATAAAATATTCACACTGATAAAGAACGCTCGGGTAAAAATAGGTTGTTGTCTCAAACAATTAGATTCCAGTATTTTATTACATTACGTGGATATTGACTACAAGTAGCTATTGTCGGGCAACCAGAGAAAATTAGCACTGATATCATTCGTTTCCATGTCTTATGTATCACTGACAATTATGTTGACTGCAACCCAAATCTATTTGAGTACCCCTAACTCCATAATATCTAGTACTTAATATAGTTATACGCTTTTCAGTTGAAAATGAAAGAATTATTTGTACTGGTAGTTGTAAACAATTGTATAAATATTTCCGTTGGATTCCTTTGCGAACTCTTTGTCAATTATTATTTATGATACTATGGTATGATCCCAAACTGTTTAGAGAAGAAAGGGAGGCTGTGGTGTGCGCACGTAAACTTGTCCTATTTCTTTCCAATACATTAGCTCTATATATTAGATCTCTGTCTATCATCTCCTACGTGCGCTTATCATAGACTCCTTTTATCTAAAAAGTATGTAGTATTTCCCGCGCAAACCAGCAGTCAGATCTCTAGATTGCCTGGCCTCGTGATTTGTCACGTATTTTTAAATAACGTACAGTTTTCTAAATTTGCTGAAGTACTACTAAACTACAAAAATAAAAATTATAACTCCGAATTAAACATGCAATGTGAAAAGTTAATGCCGTGAACCCTACTAAGTATAAATTAAACGTCATTGTTTGCTAACTACATAATTGATTAAACTTATTATTTTAATAAGGTAAGGTATTAAACTAGACAGAGACTTGAATACTTTTTTTACTAATTTTAATAATTCTTGTAAATGAGTAGATATTTAATAATAAAGCAATACATATTATTATACGCAAAAAATGTATTTGCATGCTTTTGCATAAACTTCCTGCACTTATAATTTATGAACAGTATCAAGGTCCCTATATAGTCACTATTAAGTAACCTTGGAACAGTATTTTGGACGATGCCCAATTAATTGATAAATAATAGTATGTTGATGTAAAAAGAGTATCATTACATTACTTCAAATTCTTTTAACTTTCTTTATGTAGTATGTAGTATCTCCTGTTTTAAAAATCTCAAGAAATTAGGGTTATGGTAATTCAATTAAATCTGGGTGCTTAGCAGTGGCGGCTCGTCAGGGGAGGCAGGGGAGGCAGTGCCTCCCCTGGAAAAATTGACTATTAGTTTTTGTTTTAATATCTGTCAACTTCAAATATATTTTAACGACATGGCAAATAATTTTTATTTATAGAACACTGTGATTTATTAAAACGCGTCTTGGTAACATATTTTGAAGTGCGCGCTTTCGACAGGAATAAGCGCTGATCATCACCGTGTAGGCCAGCTTCAGACAGAGGCATGCCTCAGATAGACGGATGTCTTCAGTATGATTAGTCAGTGGTGATAATATGTTTTTGAGAAAGACAATAGTCAACAGTGCTTTATCAAAGCGCCAGCGGAGGCACCAACGCCTACCGTCCTTAAACCAATCAGATCGAATTTTTTTATCTCACGGTGAAACTGCACAATGCTGAACAGGGATCCTGAATGCATTTAGTGTGCATTAATTAGACGCGAGAAAAGGTGTTCACTGCATCTGCATTGCCAAGGTTATGTATTAAAACTTTTAAGTTAACTTGAAAACATTAGGACAATGAAAATGTCAGTTTTGCAATGCTGATAGGAACATAAGAATCTCTAATTCTCTAACGACATTGTAGAATTTCTTATAAAGTTTAAATATTTAAGCACGGTTTTCTTACGACGAACAGTTGTATGTTAAAGATTTAGGAATCTCTCATCCCAGATTTGAGCAGAACTTTATTAATTAATTGATTAATAGGTATATTTAAATCAGCTCTAGATCATATGAATTAAAATTTATGCTAATAAAGCAAATTCTGTGGTTTTTGCACCTTTTCGTTGGTTTGTGGGAAGCAATTAAATATTTTTTATTCGAAAAGTGTAGAGACTCAGAGTTATTTGTATTCTTTTCATAAAAATGGATAAATAATCTGTATTTTAACAAAAGTAATTGCGAACATGTTAATTAATACCTGCTAATTTTGAAACGAAAATGTTGCCTCCCCTAACGAAAAGACCACGAGCCGCTACTGGTGCTTAGGGTAAAAACTCAATAAACAACAAATGAAAAAGTATGTTATTTTTTAAAATTTATATAACATTTATTGCTGTAAAAGTTGGAGATGACGTTATATGATGGGGAGGATGATTACAAATGTTGGTCAGCGTTTTATCAACCGGAAACGAGAGACCTATGTTTTCGTATTATAGGAGTCATGAAACGTTGAGAAGCCATAAAAGTAGCCAGTCGCCCGATGAACTTGATTACAATACTTCCTTAGCTTACGCTCGAGACATAAAAAAAATAAACAATAACATTTGGATTTAATAGCTTTTGATATCTGGTATACCTAAACAGTGAGTGAATTTTATGCGGCTATTATTACCATTACATATAACCATTCACTTAAATTAATTGGTAAAAAACTTTACCCATAAATAAGTTATTGTAAAGTTATTTTTATTTACACGCGTATAATTGCACAACAATAATTGTTAGACAAATAGAATGATAAAGAAAGGCAATGTCATATTAAAAAACAAATTACTGGTTTCGATGTAAGGTACCTTATATAAGTTAACAACATACATCTATTTAGTTATTATAGGTACAATTCTAATACGGAATTTATTCTTGAAGTAAGTCGTAAATTGTAAATAGCTATAAATTCGGAAATAATTATTTTTAAAAGATACAAGTCAAAAATGTATTAGGCATGATTGTCAAGAAACATTCCAATTCTGTTTCAAATTTGCATTTTATGTCAAAAACTGATTTTTGTAAACGTTCCAGTAATAAATACCAAAGCAAAATCCACCTAAACAGATTTTGCTTCGAAATTTAAATTTTCATATTACTTTTACAAAATTAAAAATGTATCTATTATTTGCGATTATTGATGTAGAAATATCGTTTCTACAAATAAGAATACTACAAAAAATTGTGAACTCTTTTACTGGTATGCAGCGTTATAAATCTTGTTCACTAAAACTTTAGAGAAAATAAGTTCAATCATTATTCCCGAGAAAAAATTAAAGAAAAATGTTACTGTTTAGTAAAAAATTAAATTATTTGTTTATCGAACAACAAATCTATTTGAAATTTAAATTTGTAAAATTTCGAATCAAATAATTTGAAAATATTTGTAACATCTATAACAGAAAAAGAGTTGCACAAATTACAGTTGCTTTTTTTTAATTTCAGCAACAGCAAGGAAGTACGTAAAAACGGATAACGGTACTGTATCGATTTCTACTTGGACATGGGGCAAATCAGCACTGAATCTAAACTATGTTTCGCTTCGCCCAAGTGCGACATGCGGCAAATCTGCACCAAACAGTAGAGGCGAAAATCCCTCGGACGCGATCTGGATATGCGGCAAACCAGTTTTAAGGTGACGATTGATTTCCCGTGAATAGATTTTTACTTTCGAAATAGCGGCTCAATTGAAGAAATAGTACCTTTTCTATTACCTTCGAAAAAATTGGCAGTAGTGCAATTGGGCGGAAATTACTTGGGTTATTCAAGTCACCTTTTTTATATATCGGAACTACAACCGCCATTTTTAAACAATCAGGAAAAATAGATTCCCTAATGCAGATGTTTATTAACTTTGTTAGGGGGGAAATTAGTACGTTTTTAACTGTACTCAACAGGTTAGTATTAAGGTTATAGAAATCATTCGAATTGTTTTTCTTTAAACAATTTATGACATCTCTGGTTGTTATGCAAGAAATTTCACTAAAACTAAAAGTTTCTGAATTGGATAGTGGGACTTTTTGTGCTAGTAAGTTTAAAGCATCTATTTTTGATATTGTTGCAGGAGGTTGGGGTGCCAGATTTGTAAAGTAATTATTAAATTCATTACTAGTAATTGAGCAATCTAGATTGTTTATTGCTTGTGAGTATTTACTACGTTTTCCACATTGCCTTGTTCTTATTATTAGAGTTTTCGATAGCTTTTTTATTATAGTAAGTTTTCTTGGACTTTAGCTTACTTTTGTATAGAGTACGAAACTCGTTTCTTGCTTTTCTAGTTTGTTCGGTTTTTAAAACAGAATCCATTGTGTTTAAAGAATTCAACGTGTTTCTCATTTCAAATAATTCTTTATCGAACCAATTTATTTTATTAAAGCTTTTGCTGTTATTAATTTTTTTGTGAACTTCTGGAAAAGCAAGATTTGCGTAATACGTAACGATTTCAGTAAACCTAGAAAATTTAATGTTAATATCTAAGCTAGTGTCATCGACAAAACTCCAGTCAACGGTTGTTAGTGAATTATGTAAGTTATTTTTACCAAGTTCAGTAATCGGTCTTATGGTTTTTTGTGTTAACAATTTTCTATTTGAAGATGTAGAAAGCTTCAAATTTAGTTTTATTGCTGATTGATGATCAGATATTTGTACTTTGACTGGACTTATCTCGTAGTGTGATGAATCTATATTGGTAAAAACATTGTCTAAACACGAGTCTTTCCGAGTTGGAAAGTTTACAATATATTCTAACCCGTGACAGCGCATAAAGTCGCACAACAAATTTTTTTGCTGATTGTCGTATTCGAACCTGACGTTGTAGTCACCTGCTAATACAACATTTAATTCAAGTGAGTTACTTATGCCGAATAATTTGGACAAAACATTCAAAAATAAGTCAAAATCACCAGATGGTGGCCTGTACAAGTTTATAAACACTACTCCAATGATACTAACACTTACTGCTGACACTTCACAGTGATTCTCTACGGAGAGTTGAGTTAGTTGTTCAATACTCTTACAGTTTACGTCATTTCTGGAAAGTATTAGAGAGCCTCCGTGCTTCGAGGGTTTTCTGGAATAGTACGATTTTGTAGAGAAGTTCTGTATAGTCAGAGTTTCCGGTTCTTGGTCATACAACAAATGTTCTGATACTCCAACTAGTGAGCAGTTTTCTTCCGCCAAAAGAACTTCAAATTCTGATAATTTCGAACGAATTGACACTATATTAAGAACAAGTATAGTTATGTTAGTTTGCGAATGTTGCGGGGCGTTTGTGACGAAAAAATTCAAATTTTTTTTACTATCACGTTTCGGAGCCAATTTTCTCCCTTGTAGAGCTGGTCAAGGAGAAGGAAATCTGCTCCAACTTTAAAAGCAGCGCTCGTAGCATTCTCTCTTCTTGGAAGTGGTTCAACAATAAAATTGTGATTGGAGAATCTTCCTTGGAGATATTTTTCAATATCTTCATAGCTGTTGTAGCAGTTGATGGCTTCGTCGAACTTGCCGCGTTTGAACATGTCATTTCCTTCGGTTTTGTACTGCTGGGCGCGCTCCAAGGGGGACAGCTCCTTGGCGGGCTCCTTGACGGAATCGTCGATGGAAATTGTGTCGCTTGTGTCTTCAATGTTAAAAATGGGCGAAACGCGCGAGAAACCTCTGTGCTGTTACTGCAGTAATCCTGCAGTAAAAAAAATGGTCCTATGTGCAAACTGTGGGTCATACTTTCATCCATGCAAAAAGAACTACCTTGCTGGACGTACTACTAAGTTACGGTCTTAAACCCACGGTCAATTTTAACACTAGAGGGGCAAATTGTCTGGACAATGTTTTCATAAACGTACAAGAATATTATCCCCGTGTTAGTACGATAGATCTAGGTATTTCTGACCATCGAGAAATATGGCTTGCGATTGTTAAGTAAGGGAGATTTGTTTATTTCGGTTTGGTCGTTCATTAGTGTATTAAATCTATTGTACCTATTTATTTCCAGACGTTCTAACGCGTTTAATTTTGCGCCATTATTTTCTATGTGCAAAATTTTTAATTCGTCGTTGAAATTATGCTGTTCTTGGATAAGGTGGTTCGCGTACGTAGAATTTGATTTTTTATTGACAAATGCTGATTTATGTTCTTTTATCCTTTCCTCAAATTTTCTCCCTGTTTGTCCGATGTATACTAAGGGGCAGTCACTACAACTTAACATGTAAACTCCAGAATTCGATTTCTTAGGTGACTTGTCTTTACTATTGTTTATCAATTTATGTAAAGAATTGTTGGTACGGAGGGAAATTTTATAGCCTGCATTTTGCTCTCTTCTCGTCCGACGAGATCATAGATAATATGTTAAAAAAGAAAATTAAAAAAGTCACATCAACATTAATATATCCTTTAATTAAAGAAACCAATCAGTATAACATTATAACTCATTTTGGAAAACTTTCTATTAAAACTGCAAAAATACGGCAAAATGCAGGCTATAAAATTTCCTTCCGTACCAACAATTCTTTACATAAATTGATAAACAATAGTAAAGACAAGTCACCTAAGAAATCGAATTCTGGAATTTACATGTTAAGTTGTAGTGACTGCCCCTTAGTATACATCGGACAAACAGGGAGAAAATTTGAGGAAAGGATAAAAGAATGGGTCTTAAATAGTATAAAATAACATAGTCCTACACATGTAGTTTACGACTCCGAATTCAGTTTTTACCCGAAACGTCCAGATTTTTGGAAAAAAAAATCAAAATCATAAAACAACATTTTGCAATTTAATTTTGAATCTGCTAACCAGAATGTTTTAAAATGTTGCAGATGTTTTAAGGCTCTAAAGAGAATCATAAATCTTTAGTCAAAATATATTTGGTTATCCCCTCCAAAAACTTGATGACGTCAGCTCAAAAGTTTGCCGAATAAATCCTATCTAAAATGTACAAAATATGATGCGTCTGTACTTGTGATATATCACTCCATTCATATTTTTTGGATTTGCATATACAAGGTGACTCAAAAAAATTAATGAATGCGCAAAATTTATTTTACTGATTTACTCAGGAACTACAAAACCGAATGCTTTGAAATCTTGAAGATGTTTTAAAATTATCATAAGCATGGTAAATTTTTGATCAAAATGTATTTGGTCGTCCCCTCCTAAAAAATTTATGACGTCACCACAAAATTTTGCTGAATAAATCCTATCTAAAATGTACAAAATATGGCGAGTCTCTTGTTCTGATTTATCATTCCATTCAAATTTTTTCGATTTGCATATACAGGGTGACTCAGAAAAATTAATGAATGCGTCAATTTATTTTATTGATTTAATCAGGAATTACAGAACCGAATGCTTTGAAATCTTGGAGATGTTTTAAAGTTATCATAAGCATGGTAAATTTTTTATCAAAATGTATTTGCTCATCCCCCCTAAAAAATTGATGACGTCACCCCAAAATTTTGCTGAATAAATCCTATCTAAAATGTACAAAATATGGTGAGTCTCTTCTTGTGATTTATCATTCCATTCAAATTTTTTCGATTTGCATATACAGGGTGACCGAAAAAAATTAATGAATGCGTCAATTTATTTTATTGATTTAATCAGGAATTACAGAACCGAATGCTTTGAAATCTTGGAGATGTTTTAAAGTTATCATAAGCATGGTAAATTTTTTATCAAAATGTATTTGCTAATCCCCCCTCAAAAAATTTGAAGACGTCAGCTCGAAAGTTTGCCGAATAAATCCTATCTAAAGCGTAAAAATAAGATGAGTCTGTACTTGTGATTTATCACTTCATTCATATTTTTTAGATTTTCTTAAGAGGTGGCTCAAAAAAATTAATGAAGTCAATTTATTTTATTGATTAAATTAAAGGCAACACTTATTATTAGTATTACATTGGAGCAACCCAATTTGGTAGACACAAAATTTTTTAAAGTAAAAACTCGGTTGAAACATAAGAGTAGCACGCTTATTTACATCGACTTTAACATTACAGACGTGTGCGCTGTCTAGGTTCCGCGAATGTGGAATAGACATGTTTATAATCAACCAATTGTGAATTCCACCGTCAAAAATTAAAATAAAACTCAATGTTTTATATAATAAGCGGAAGTCGAAGCAATAAAACCGATGGTCGTTTTGTTTACAGTTTCTCTGTTTGACTCTCACGTATGCTGTTACGCTTGTCATCTTAAATTAAGAATGTTTATACATAAACGATTTTCAGTTGCCTCTCATATTACTAGACAGCGGATTTCTGTCGGGCTACGTCACGATTATAGGTGGGGACGCGCTGGATCGCGGGGACTCAATAGCGGATGATAGATAATCACTGAATTTAATCGGTACTAATTCCATAAATATAATTAACGATTTATTAATCAAACGGCTAAGTAAATGAGAACGGGAATTAACAGCAGAGTGCAAGGAAACAGCGTTATTCTAATCTCAAATAAACGAAGTGCAGTCCGTAACCGCAATGAATTCGCATCCCGTACGAGCCGTACCGAGTTTGGCCTTGCCTAGCCCGACAGAAATCCGCTCTCTACATATTACACATTTTTAAATCACTGGAATCTCTTGAATCTCTTGAGTATCTTCACTCGCTTGAACTTCTGGAATCTCCGGAACTTCTAGAATCTCTAGAATCTTCAGAATTTTTAGGATCTTACTTTAGATATTTTGGAATCTTTAGAATATTTAAAATCTTCAGAATCTTCGCTATCTTCGGGATCTGTGGAATCTACAGAATCGTTAAAACCTTGGAAATACTTAGGATTTTTATAAACTGTAGAATCTTTGTAATGTTCGGAATCCTTAGAATCCTTAAAATATTAAAATCTCTAAAAACTCCAGAATCTCTAGAATCTTTAGAATTTCTTTAACCTTTGGAATCTCGTGATTCTCTGGAATATCTTGAATCTCTTGAATTTCTTAAATCACCGAAATCTTTTGAATCTCTAAAGTTTCTTGAATCTCTTGAGTCTCTTCACTCGCTTGAATCTTTGGATCTCTGAAATTTCTAGAATCTCTAAAAGCTGTGAAATCTTTGGCCTCCCTAGAATACCTAGAAACCCTAGATCCCTACCATCCCTAAAATCCCTAGGACATTAAAACATCTAGAATGTCTAGAATCTCTATAATCTATAAAATCTCCAAAATTTTAAAAGTTTTCTGAATCTTCAAAATTTTGAGAACCTTCAGATTTTTGAATTTTTAGAATATCCGAAATATTTAGAATCTTCAGAATCTTCGGAACGTTCGGAGTCTTCAAAATTTTTGGCATCTTTATAAACTTTAGAATTTTCGAATCCTTAGAATGCTTAAAACAATTAAAATCTTTAGAAACTACAGAATCTCTAGAATCTTTAGAATTTCTTTAACTTCTGAAATCTCTGGATTCTCTGGAATTTCTGGAATTCGGATTCTCTTAGTCTAAGAGCCAGTGGCCGGCTACTTGTATGTAATTGACCAGACCTCGAATTTTGTACAAAGAGTCTCCTCGATCCAACATACAAGGGGCGGGGACTCACTAAGCCCAGCGCGGCTGGCGCAGCTGGGGCTCAGGTACGCCAGGTATCAAAAAATGACTAATTTTAAATGCATTTGACCATGTCTGCCATTTGGAAATTTTAAAATATATCTTTATTTTTATTAAAAAGTAACCATGGCAGACCATTATCACGCATCTAACATCGTGGCAGACAATTTGGAAAATGCCAAAAAATATAAAATTTTCAAACTAATTTTGTCCAAGTCTGCCATTAACATATTTTGTTTCTTGTAGTCTTAGAATATTATATTTATCACGGCAGACGTTTTTATTGAGTATACACTTCAGCAGATAACAAAATCATTGACGCATTATATCTTACATTTATTTCATCTGCTTGTAATTAAATTTATTGTTGTTTTTAAAAATTGATATTTCTGTAGGAATTCACATATCGTATCCGATAACTCCTGTACCTCTAGCTTTATGTCATTTGGATGGTAGTATTTGTAAAACTCTCAAAAAAACAAATATTGATCAGGAACCACCTCACAATCTTAGATCATATAATAAATAGATACCACCATGCCGTGTTCTTTCCCTAGGACAGCCTGTGACGACATCCTCCTGTCACACATCTCTCTCGTGCATGGAGGGATTACAATGAAGCTATCCTTGCCTGATCACTATTTGAATTTTGCGCGCCTAAATTTTAGGAAGTATGTCTGAACTAACTTCGGAAGAAAGAGTTGACAGCTTGATTTTATAAATAATTCACAGTAGATAACGAAAGGGATAGTAAATTATTGGGCAGCAATTGTGATCCTTTATGACTACATCACTTAAAATAGGATCTTTGTTCTAAATTCTAAAATTGTTTTTTTTACAACAACTCGAAAGAGAGGTACAAGGATGGAAGTGAAATAGACATATACAGATGAAATGCATATAACAAAGATGAAGATGTGGTGATCACACAAGGATAGCATTATACTACTCCCCTTGACGTAGAAAACGACAACAGATAGCTTCATGTCTAGTCACAGCTTTCAGTTTGAGTATTGGTATCTATTTATTATATGATCTAAGCTCACAATACATATGCATTTTTAATTTATAGGTTTTTCATTCTTCACTCTATGAAAAAAGTACCAAAAACATTGTGAAATATTTCTAAAAAATTTTTGCAGATGATCACAAAATATCCAGCACGAAGAATCGACGTAATTTTCGACCAATATTTGCATCCATCTATAAAAGAAAATGAAAGAAGTCTACGACATGAAGCATCGTTAATTGATTTCACAACTTCTGGGCCTGACCAGGTACGACCATCAGATTTTACAAAAGAGATAAAAAATACGAAATTTAAAGAAGCTCTCATTGATTTCTTTATTAAACATTGGTGTAGTGATGAACTGGTATGTATCATTTGTCGGTAATCAACTGATACATTTGAACTTTCGAAACTGTCATTCTTATCGAACTGTTAATGATATTATACAATCAAATATCAATTTTTAAAAACAACAATAAATTTAATTTCAAGCAGATGAAATAAATGTAAGATATAATGCGTCATTTTTATATATCTGCTCGGGTAGTAGTTAAGATTTTGTTATCTGCTGAAGTGTATAGGTACTCAATAAAAACGTCTGCCGTGATAAATATAATATTTTAAGACTACAATCAACAAAATATATTAATGGCAGACTTGGTCAAAATTAGTTTGAAAATTTTATATTTTTTGGCACTTTCAAAATTGTCTGCCACGATGTTAGACGCGTGATAATGGTCTGCCATGGTTATTTTTTAACAAAAATAAACATATATTTTAAAATTTCCAAATGGCAGACATGGTCAAATGCATTTAAAATTAGTCATTTTTTGATACCTGGCGTACCTGAGCTCCAGCTACGCTAGCCGCGTTGGGCTTAGTGAGTCCTCAGTCCTTGTATGTTGGATCGAGGAGACTCTCTGTACAAAATTCGAGGTCTGGTCAATTACATACAGGTAGCCGGCCACTGGCTCTTAGACTATCTTGACTATCTGGAATCTCTGAAATATCTTAAAACACTTGAATTTCTTAAATCACTGGAATCTCTTGAATCTCTTGAGTATCTTCACTCGCTTGAACTTCTGGAATCTCCGGAACTTCTAGAATCTCTAGAATCTTCAGAATTTTTAGGATCTTACTTTAGATATTTTGGAATCTTTAGAATATTTAAAATCTTCAGAATCTTCGCTATCTTCGGGATCTGTGGAATCTTCAGAATCGTTAAAATCTCTAAAAATTCCAGAATCTCTAGGATCTTTAGAATTTCTTTAACCTCTGGAATCTCTGGAATTTCTAGAATCCGGATTCTTTCGACTTTCTGGAATCTCGTGATTCTCTGGAATATCTTGAATCTCTTGAATTTCTTAAATCACTGAAGTCTCTTGCATCCGTTAAGTTTCTTGAATCTCTTGAGTCTCTTAAGTTTTTTGAATCTTTGGAATCTTTGAAATTTCTAGAACCTCTAGAAGCTGTAAAATCTTTGGCCTCCCTAGAATACCTAGAAAACCTATAGATCCCTATCATCCCTAAAATCCCTAGGACACTAGAACATCTAGAATTTCTAGAATCTCCAAAATCTCTAGAAAGTGCAGAATCTTTGGAATTTCTTTAACCTCTGGAATCTGGATTCTCTGGACTTTCTAGAATCCTGATTCTCTCGACTTTCTGGAATCTCGTGATTTTCTGGAATATCTTGATGGATCAAAAAGTAAAAGAGGAAGTCGAACGACTTTAGGTTTTATTTTGCTATTTTGTAGGGTTTAATTTCGTTTGAATATGGTTTCGTTTCTGACGAATTTATTCGACTTCTGAGTTGTAAATTGTCGGTTTTTACTTCCCGAGCGTAAGCTGGAAAATGTGAGAATACTGTTACTACTGTTAGAGGAGTCAAACAGTCCATGGTCTTCGCCTGTAGTTCTAGTCACCAAAATTTTGCATAACCTACAAATTTGTTTCTACGTCCTTCATTTGTTCTTTAATTCCTGTTATTTCATTCTTGTTTGCTTTCACTTCCATTTGGAATTTTTCATTTAAGCTGGTGACTATGGCATCTTTTTGCATGTCTATTTTTCCCTCCATCTTTTCCATTCTTGCGTTCATTTTTTCGTTCATCTCTTCTTTTGTTGCATTCATTTTTTCATCCCTTGCATCCATTTCTTACTTGTTCCTCCATTTTTACAGCTTGAGCTCTAGTCTCAACAAGTATCAATCTTCAAAATTCTTGTCCAAACCGCCCGCAATTCGTCGTAAAACCACTTACTAATTTGAAATCTCACACCAGTGTTACGTTGTACGGGTATTAAAAATCAACAATTTATTTCTTAGTAACTCGGATTTACATGACTAATTACAGAGCGATTAAGTACAACATAATTCCGGCGCAACTTGACTGGGTTTTCTCGACACTCGTTGGACTCGACTCGACTGAATAAACCTCGTTCCCGATGGTGGCCTCTATTTAAATCTATACGTTCCTCTTGATGGATCGCGAACGCCGCTCTAGGCTTTTCTGGACCCCGCAAACGAGACTTCCGATAACCCGCTCCAGACTATCTTATGGAACGCCGCTCGGCCGCCGTCACCGACAATTAGTCATCATCGCCGTACATACCAGAAAGCTCTCGACGGCCCATAGGCGGCGTATGAGTTTATTTCATAACATTATAGTCGGTAGTTTGATACCCAGAAGCGAAGAGTCTTAGACTCCTGTTCTATTAAGGTTATACAGTGTGTTGTCGAACCTACGTCATGCTCCTGTGCACCTGTACACTACCTTCAGTCAACCTGTTATATCCAGTAACAACAGCCTTTCACCTGCTATCACCGACCGAAAATTCTAACAATAAACTAATTAAACTTTCATGTTATGTAAAGGTGCTAACATTGACCTCATCAGCTGAGAACACCTTGCACGGGCCAAATCGATCCACGTTTAAGCTCCAACGTTCCCAACTGAGACAAAGTCTCTAACAAACCACACCCGCACCAAAATCGCCCCAAAAACCCAAAACCATGAAAAAAACCACAATTCCCGAATTCTACCGCAACAAAACCATCTTCATAACCGGCGGAAGCGGTTTCATCGGGAAAGTCCTCGTCGAGAAGCTCCTTCGATCGTGTCCAGACCTGAAGACCATCTACTTGCTCTTGCGAGAAAAAAAGGGTCTAGCTCCCGAGAATAGAATCAAAACCATCACCGATTTACCAGTAAGTCGCCCCTTCAACAGTTTCCCTTTTCTAATCCGTGTTTAGCTCTTCGACGTACTCAAATCGACAAACCCTGACTCTCTGAACAAAATTAAGGTCGTCGTTGGCGATGTGCGGGAGCTGGATTTGGGGTTAAATCTTCAAGAACGACAAGTGTTGATCGATGAAGTGAATGTGGTTTTTCATGGAGCGACGTCAGTACGTTTTGGTGATAGTTTAACTGATGCTGTTATTATGAACATCCGGGGGACCAGAGAGGTTGCTAAGTTGGCTCTATAAATGAAGAATTTGGATGTTCTGGTTCACGTTTCGACTACTTATTGTAACACTGACCGGAAAGTGGTTGAAGAGAAGTTGCATCCGGCGATTGCCGACTGGGAGAAGACTATAGAGATCGTTGAAAAGAGGAATAAACATACAATGAATGTGATTACGGAAAAATATATACATCCACAACCAAATACTTATACGTTCGCAAAATCCCTGGGTGAGCATGTTGTGTACGACTTGTGCGACGGGAAAATACCGGTGGTTGTCTACCGCCCATCTATTGGTGAGTATTATGTTGTACTAATAATACGAATAACCTCTTCGTAGTTGTCCACACTGCCCAAGAACCCATGCCAGGCTGGATCGACAACTTCAACGGTCCCATAGGTCTCATGGTAGGTTCCGGAAAAGGTATAATTCGAACAATATATTGTGACGGCAACACCATCACCGACTGTGTCCCAGTCGACATGACCGTCAAAGCAATGATCATATCTTCATGGAAACAAGCCACATTCAAGTAAACCCAAACAAAAACCCTCTTCAATTCCTACACCACAATTTGCAGAAACCCAAACCAACGACTAACAACCTCCTTCTACAACGGCAGCAACAACGACATCAAATCACTCAATTTAGTAAGATTGCTCTCCATAAACAAGAAAATCTGGTGGAGGAACCCCTTTAACAATGTCTTATGGTACCCGAATCCGAGAATGACGAAGTGCTATTACTATTATTTCGTCCAGATGCTGTTTTACCATCTCCTTCCGGCTTTGGTCATCGATGGGTTGCTTAAGTTAGCTGGAAAACAACCCATGTAAGTAGGTGCACAGTTTTGATTCCGGGTTGTTTGATGTGTGTGTCGCAGGTTGGTCAAAATCCAGAGGAAGATCCACGTGGCGATGTTAGCTCTGGCTTATTTTAGCACCAATCAGTGGACGTTCATCAACAATAAATTTTACGATTTAAAAACGGATATACTCCCTGAAGATGTTGACAGTTTTTCGTATAAAGACGAAACGACTCAGATTTATGAGTTTAATAAACAGGCGATAATCGGCGCTAAAAGGTATCTTTTAAAAGAAATCGAAGACTACGAAGATGCCAAGACACATATGCAAAGGTTGTGGGTTTTGGCGAAAGTTGTTAATTTCTTGTGGTATGTGGGATTGTTTTGGGTCCTCATTGTTAAACTAGACATTATGTCTAGTGTACTTAGTAATAATAATGAGGTAATTGTACATTTAATGACCAATTAATTTTTGTTACTGTAGAGTGTGGGTATTTGGAACTGTATATTTTCGATCAAATTAAAGTTTATTTTTTTATAGTAAAGTATTTTGATTTTTTTTTCATATTGTTGTACTTAAAAGTACCAAAGTAGTTTTTAACTTCCTGTTTACATAGCAGGTGAACAAAAAAGCAAGGCTGATGATTAGAACTGTCACAGTAAATTTAAATATTTTGAATTATTCAAAAAGACTAATCAGAAAAAAGTGAAATGTAACATCAGCGAATTTTGATTATCACACTTCTTTGTATGTAAAGCGCGACCTTATAACATCCGCCTCCAAAACATTGATTTGCATTGTACTTACGATATAAAATTAACCCTAGGTCTGTTCGCATGTGTAAGCAGTGAAAGAAGCAAAGTGAGTTTTTTGGCATTGAATTTTACAAATAATTCGTCTGAGGTTACTTAAAGTAACGTCGAACGAATTTCAGAGCTTCCGGTTTTGCAGTTTGAAAGTTAAAAAGTCTCATTTTCAGGTTAAAAAGTCAAGACGTATGAGTATGTTATTGTATAAAATTTATGACATTTACCGTGCAAAATTTTTAGATGACGTAATCACATTTGTGGTGGGGATAATTAGACAACGTTTGGTTAGCGTTTTAGCATCTATACGATATTCCTAAAACATGTAAAATTAGAGAA
This sequence comes from Zophobas morio, assembly GCF_036711695.1. Lineage (NCBI taxonomy): Eukaryota > Metazoa > Arthropoda > Insecta > Coleoptera > Tenebrionidae > Zophobas > Zophobas morio. The sequence continues at coordinate 239,187 of NW_026972189.1, read as the reverse complement.
TATAATCGGTCTAGTAGTTTCGGTGATTAACTGTCTATAATAAAAATTGACACAGAAATAAATAACAGTCGAAAATGCATTAAAGTAGCTATTCACTACGTATTTTATTATTATCCGAATCTGTTATAAGTATTTCGCTTTTCATTTCGTATTTCTCATTTCTCACTTCTGATTTTGCATTTCACCTTTCTAATTTCTTAAATATCATTTCTCATTCCGCATTTTATAATTCGCATTTCTCTTTTTTTTTCATTTCATATCTCACCTTCCTAATTTCATATTTCTGATTTCTTCTATTTCCCACATTTCTCGTTTCTTGGTTTTGCATTTCTCAAATTTATGATTTCTTACGATTTTTCCCATTTCTCATTCCTCACATTTTTCATTTCTTGTCATTTCTCAATTCTTCTCACACCTCTTTTCTTCCCATTTCTCATTTCTCCTGATTTTTCATTTATTCTCATTTCATATTTCTCATCACTCACATTTCTCGTTTCTCAGTTTTCTTATTTCTCACGTTTCCTACTTCCCACATTTTTCATTTCATATTTCTCATTTGTCATTCTTTGTCATTTTTAATTTCCCATTTTTCATTTCATATTTCACATTTATCACCCTTTTCATTTCTCATTTTATATTTCATATTTCTCACTTTCACTTCGTGTCATTTCTCATTACTTCTTAGTTCATATTTCTTACATTTCTTATTTCTCAGGTTTCATTTCTCACGTTTCTCATTTTTCACACTTATCATTTATTTTTTGTAATTTGTCACATTTTTCACTTCATATTTCTCTTCTACCATTTATTATTCATTTCCCAGCTCTGATTTCATATTTCACATTTCTCATTTCTCGCTTCGTGTCATTTCTCATTTCATAACTCATATTTCTAATTTAACATCTCATTTTCACTTCGTATCATTTCTCATTTCTTATTTCATATTTCTTACATTTCCTATTTTCAGTTTTCATTTCTCACGTTTTTCACTTTTCACACTTATCATTTATTTTTTCTCATTTTTCATTTATTATTCATTTCTCAGTTCTCATTTCTCATTTCATATTTCACATTACTCATTTGATATTTCACATTTATCATTTCCCACTTCGTGTCATTCTCATTTCATAATTCACATTTCTCATTTTTCATTTGATCTCATTATTCATTTCCCATTTCTCATTTCTCATTTCACATAGGTACCTCATTGACAGGAAGTGAAAATTACTCATGTCTTCTTATTTCATATTTCTCATTTTTCATTTATTATTCACTTCTCAGGTCTCATTTCATATTTCTCATTTCTCACTTCGGGTCATTTCACATTTCATAATTCATATTTCTCATTTTTCATTTCTTCTTTTCTCACATTTTTCGTTTCTCACATCTCTCATCATTCTCATATTTCTCATTTTTCGTTTATTATTCATTTCTCAGTTCTTATTTCCCACTTCGTATCATTTCTCATTTTTTATTTCTTCTCATTATTCATTTCTCACTTCTCATTCCTCACTTCGTGTTATTTCTCATTTCTTCTTATTTCATATTTCTTACATTTCTTATTTCTCAGACTTTTCATTTCTCACGTTTCTCATTTTTCACACTTATCATTTATTTTTTCTCATTCTCACATTTCTCATTTCATATTTCTCATTTTTCATTCCTTCTCATTGTATCTTTCTCATTTCTCACATTTCTTACCATCCTAATTTCTCATATTTCTCATTTCATATTTCTCTTTTTCATTTATTATTCATTTCCCAGTTCTCATTTCTCATTTCATATTTCACATTACTCATTTGACATTTCACATTCATCACTTCTCACTTCGTGTTATTTCTCATTTTTCATTTAACATATCTCATTTTCACTTCCTGTCATTTCTCAGTGCTCATTTCACATTTCACATTTCTCGTTTGATATTTCACATTTATCATTTCTCACTTCGTGTCATTTCTCATTTCATAATTTACATTTCTCATTTTTCATTTTTTCTCATTATTCATTTCCCATTTCTCATTTAACATATCTCATTTTCACTTCGTGTCATATTTCATATTTCTCATTTCTTACAATGTGTCATTTCCCATTTCATAATTCATATTTCTCATTTTTCATTTATTATTCATTTCTCAGTTCTCATTTCACATTTCTCATTTTTCATTTTTCATTCCCCCTCATTGTATCTTTCTCATTTCTCATATTTCTCATTTCATATTTCTCATTTTTCATTTATTATTCATTTCCCAGTTCTCATTTCTCATTTCATATTTCACATTACTCATTTGATATTTCACATTCATCATTTCTCACTTCGTGTTATTTCTCATTTCATAATTTACATTTCTCATTTTTCATTTTTTCTCATTATTTATTTCCCATTTCTCATTTTTCATTTAACATATCTCATTTTCACTACGTGTCATATTTCATATTTCTCATTTCTCACATACCGTCATTTCCAATTTCATAATTCATATTTCTTATTTTTCATTTATAATTCATTTCTCAGTTCTCATTTCACATTTCCCATTTCTCAATTAACATATCTCATTTTCACTTCGTGTCATATTTCACATTTCTCATTTCTCACAATGTATCATTTCCCATTTCATAATTCATATTTCTCATTTTTCATTTTTTATTCATTTCTCAGTTCTCATTTCACATTTGTCATTTCTCACATCGTGTCATTTCTCATTTCATAATTCATATTTCCATTTTTCATTCCTTCTCACTGTATCTTTCTCATTTCTCACATTTCTCATTTTTCATTTATTATTCATTTCCCAGTTCTCATTTCCCATTTCTCACTTCGTGTTATTTCTTATTTCATACTTTACATTTCTCATTTTTCATTTTTTCTCATTATTTATTTCCCATTTCTCATTTCTCATTTAACATATCTCATTTTCACTTCGTGTTATATTTCACATCTCTCATTTTTCACAACGTGTCATTTCTCATTTGATAACTCATATTTCTCATTTTTCAGTTATTATTCATTTCTCAGTTCTCATTTCACATTTCCCATTTTTCATTTCTCATTTAACATATCTCATTTTCACTTCGTGTCATATTTCACATTTCTCATTTCTCACATCGTGTCATTTCTCATTTCATAATTCATATTTCTCATTTTTCATTCCTTCTCATTGTATCTTTCTCGTTTCTCATGTTTCTGATTTCATATTTCTCATTTTTCATTTATTATTCATTTCCCAGTTCTCATTTCTCATTTCATATTTCACATTACTCATTCGATATTTCACATTTATCATTTCTCAGTTCGTGTCATTTCTCATTTCATAATCTACATTTCTCATTTTTCATTTTTTCTCATTATTCATTTCCCATTTCTCATTTCTCATATAACATATCTCATTTTCACTTCGTGTCATATTTCACATTTCTCATTTCTCACAATGTGTCATTTCCCATTTCATAATTCATATTTCTCATTTTTCATTTATTATTCATTTCTCAATTCTCATTTCACATTTCCCATTTCTCATTTAACATATCTCATTTTCACTTCTTGTCATATTTCACATTTCTCATTTCTCACATCGTGTCATTTCTCATTTCATAATTCATATTTCTCATTTTTCATTTCTTCTCATTGTATCTTTCTCATTTCTCACATTTCTCACCATCCTAATTTCACATATTTCTCATTTCATATTTCACATTACTCATTTGATATTTCACATTTCTCATTTCTCACAACGTGTCATTTCCCATTTCATAATTCATATTTCTCATTTTTGATTTATTATTCATTTCTCAGTTCTCATTTAACATTTCCCATTTTTCATTTCTCATTTAACATATCTCATTTTCACTTCGTGTCATATTTCACACTTCTCATTTCTCACATAGTGTCATTTCTCATTTCACAATTCATATTTCTCATTTTTCATTTATTATTCATTTCTCAGTTCTCATATCACATTTCCCGTTTCTCATTTAACATATCTCATTTTCACTTCGTGTCATATTTCACATTTCTCATTTCTCACATAGTGTCGTTTCTCATTTCACAATTCATATTTCTCATTTTTCATTTATTTATTCATTTCTCAGTTCTCATATCACATTTCCCGTTTCTCATTTAACATATCTCATTTTCACTTCGTGTCATATTTCACATTTCTCATTTCTCACAATGTGTCATTTCCCATTTCATAATTCATATTTCTCATTTTTCATTTATTATTCATTTCTCAGTTCTCATTTCACATTTCTCATTTTTCATTCCCCCTCATTGTATCTTTCTTATTTCTCATATTTCTCATTTTTCATTTATTATTCATTTTCCAGCTCTCATTTCATATTTCACATTTCTCATTTCTCACTTCGTGTCATTTCTCATTTCATAATTCATATTTCTCATTTTTCATTTATTATTCATTTCTCAGTCCTCATTTCTCACATTTGTCGTTTCTAACATTTCTCATCATCCTAACATCTCGTATTTCTCATATTTCGTTTATTATTCATTTCTCAGTTCTTATTTCTTATTTTATATTTCATATTTCACATTTCTTATTTCTCACTTGGTGTCATTTCTTATTTCATAATTCATATTTCTCATTTTTCATTTATTATTCATTTCTCAGTTCTCATTTCTCACATTTATCGTTTCTAGCATTTCTCATCATCCTAACATCTCGTATTTCTCATTTTTCGTTTATTATTCATTTCTCAGTTCTTATTTCACACTTCGTGTTATTTTTCATTTCATAATTCATATTTCTCATTTTTCATTTCTTCTCATTTCATCTTTCTCATATTTCTTATTTCTCGTTTATTATTCATTTCGCAGTTCTCATTTCTCATTTCATAGTTCACATTTCTCACTTCGTGTCGTGTCTCATTTTTCATTTCTTCTCATTCTTCAGTTCCCATTTCACATATCTCATTCCTCATTTCGTGTCATTTTTCATTTCTTCTCATTTCATCTTTCTCATTTCTCACATTCATCGTTTCTCACATTTCTCACCATCCTAATTTCTCATATTTCTCATTTATCATTTCCCATTTCTCATTGTCCATATTTTTCATTTCTCATTTCACATATCGCATTTCTCACTTCGTGTTACTTCTCATTTCATCTCTCTCATTTCTCAGATTTGTTGTTTCCCATATTTTTTATTTCTTCTGATTCCTCACTTTTCTCGTTTCATGACTCATATTTCTCATTCCACATTCCTCATTCATCATTTCTTATTTCATAATTCTCACATTTTGCATTACAATTTCCTATTTTATATTTCTCATTTCATAATCCATATTTCTCAATCCAAACATTTCTCACATTTTTCATTTATCATTTCCTCTTTCTTCTCATTTCTTATTTCACATCTGAATTTCTCATTTAGCATTTCCCATTTCGCTTCACATTCTACATTTCCCATTTCCAGTTTCGCAGCTGGCACTTCGCATTTCTCATTTTACATTTCGGATTTCGGATTTCTTTTTCGAATCCCTCATTTCACATTTTGCTTTACCTTTCACATTCTCGATTTCTCATTTCTCATTTTGCATTCCGCATTTCCCATTTCGCAGTTCGAATTTCTCATTACGCATTTTTTATTTCCTATTTCGCTTCGCATTCCACATTTCACTTTTCGCATTTCTCGTTTCTCATAAATCATTTCTTATTTCGCATTGATCATTTCTCATTACTCATTTTACATTTCTCATTGCCCATTTTGCTACGCATTCCGTATTTCTCATTTCACACTTGCATTACTAGCAAATTTAACGTTTATAAGTCAATAATTTCTGACATCTGTCATTTTTGATGATATGTACCATAGAAATAATATTATATGGAAGTAACTTAGAGAGAGACGCGCGTTGCCAACACAGTGGGGCAGAGATAGGGCTCTCTGGGTGGCAAAACATTGACGCGAAGCTGCAGAGCACTGTGTTTCTGGCGGTTTCTTTCGTGCTGTCGCATGGTGTTTAAAGGTGTATTTTTGCAAATTTACGCTTTTTAGGCTCAAGTTACCGTATTTAAATGACTACAGTCTTCTTAAGTTGTATTTTATCGAACTATTTGTTAAACATCGTGAAATCGTGTTGTGCGTATAATTGCAAAGAACGTGCAAAGAAAGCAATCCTGTTTCATTTCATAGGCAATAATCACATATAGAGACGAAGGATTTCGTAATTATAATTTAAAAATTTTGTTAGATTTCCTAAACATTCCGAATTACGAAAAAAATGGATTGTTGCTACAAAAAGAGGGAATTTTATATCTATTGATTATTGTTTTAGTTATTTGTACGTGGATTTAGAAAATAGATTTTGCTAGAAAATTCCACCCTCTTTAATATGTTCAATTTAATTAGGCACCCTGTCACTTTTATCGAAAGTTTAATTAATTTTATCCTAAAAATTTCAGATTTACCAATGAACATACACTACAAAATTAGTTAACTTGTAGAAGATTATTGTATTAACTGAATTCGTAATATATTGTAGATTGTGTATACATTTTATTTTATTAAAAGACTATCTCCACCACTTAACATGATTTTTGTTGTTTAATATTTCACATAATTTTAATGTAAACTGTAAAAATATAGTTTTCATTAACAAACGTTTGTTATAATTGATTGTTTGAACAAATTCGTAAGAAAACGTATTAATTCCCGTTCAAATGAAGCGTTTTTTGCCACCCAGCACGTGCTAGTGGTCAGCCGTCCTTTTCCCACTGATGCCATAACAACTCTTGCTATTTCTTTCTTGTGTTGATTACACTCGCTCGCGTATGGAAACGTATACAAGGCTCCATCCACTCCTTTATTAGATCAATGATATGTACACAATATACCCTCATTCTCTGCTCTCGTAGGGATATAACCCAAACTGTATTATTGGTTGCCTAAAGCAAATTTTTAGCTACCTTTACGAATTGTATTACAGGCTTGCCAACTTTAAGGTAACTTCAACAACAACTCCTACGGATATTTAGACAACGCTGTGATAATGTATTATAGATATGATAACATGTCTTCTTCCAAAGAACCGCATGGTAAACTAATGCGAGCAGAAAGTGTAGAAATTAAGCCAACAACAATATTAACCCTTATACAGGGTCATTATAAAATATTGTAGTCGAAGAAGGGCATGATTTTGGTGACATTTTGTGCCGCCTTTTTCAGTTTTGTGGAAAGGATTACACTAATATTGGAATTTTTATTTTTAGCGCCACATTAGTTGACATTGCACCAGTGTTGCCACTTCTACCGAATTTTCGGTAGATCTACCGATTTTGGGCTCTGTCTACCGATCTACCGATTGAAACACAAAATCTACCGAAAAGTCTACGATAATTCAAGAATTTATTTTTAATGTATTTATAAATTTTCAATAATTTTTTTTATATAATTTTATTTCTTAATATTTTTTTCAGTATAGATTTAGTTCTGCGGATTTGTTTAGTTCCCTCTATTACGCACCAGCGTAACCACTATACATTTTTACAGATAGCGCCAAATATCTATTCTTTTTAAGCGCGTTATAATTAAAAGGGGATTTTTTTTTTAATTAGTTAGACAAAATTCAGTATATCCCCGAAACAGTTCAGCACCTGAGGCAATAATTAAGGGGAATATTATAGTTTCATTGTGTTTTTATTTTTAACAAAATGTTCCTACTACCTTTAGCATGTTTACTCATAGATATATTTTTTTAAATGATCTATGTTAATATTTGTTTTTTATTTGTTTCTTTTTAATAACAAAATATTTCTACCTTCTTCATATATGATAAAAAAAAAACGTACCTATTATTTATGTGTAATACCTTTTCTATCACAAAAAACCGATCTACCGAAAAAATGCCGAAATTTACCGAAAATTATCCAAGAAATCTACCGATAGAAAGTAAAACGGCGTGGCAACGCTGATTAGCACAGACATTATTAATTCTGTCAGATGTCAATAATTTTTTCGTTTGTACTGGTACGTTTTCCCTCACTTTGTGCGTTAATTGACTTGTCTTGTTTTCATTTTTGCTGTCTTCCCCATTGTTAGAACTTTAATAAGTGTCTCAAAAAACAGTTTTTATCAAAACTACAGATCATTGTGGAATAATCTCAGGTAATGAACAGAGAGGAATAACTATGGTTAGTGTTACAAATGATTTTTTTAGTTCTTTGGCGCAATCATCATGCCTATTACCGTAATGGGGTGTTAAATGAGGATGGGGATGGAGTGTACTCTGTGGAGGCGTCTAAAAACGAGTATCTAGTGAAATGTTCTGTTGTCATTGATGAAGAATCTTTGAAGACGCTATATGGCGAATTATGGCCAGATTTAACGACACTGGTAGCATTTCTAAGTGAAAACCGACGGGGAGACCTCAAGTTAGTGAAGACGTTGTTGAAGATTTAAGGATGAGAATGGAACAAAGTCCGAATAAAGCTTTGTCAAAAATCTTTACTGTCCGGAGTACCATACAGCCCATGTCAGAAAATCGTAAAAGAGAAGTTACATATGCATCCATACAAGATTTTGTTGGTTCAGGAGCTGCAACCAGCTGATTTTCCTTGCCGCGTTGGGTATTGTAGTTGGTTTCAAGCTGATATGGACGATAACGGGATTCTCGATTTGTCGTTCTTTTCTGATGAAGCCTGGTTTCATCTGTTAGGCTATTATGTCAACTGACAGAACTTCAGAATTTGGTGTATAGAAAATACTCACGCTTTTGAAGAAACACCATCACACGCAATGAAGGTTGGTGTGTGGTTAGCTGTTTCCAGACGACGATTCATAGGCCTGATACTTTTTCAAGTAAATGAATGTGATCAATAAACAAAATTAGTGTATGTAGGTACTGCAATAAAGTTTTTTATTTTCAGTAACTTTCATTTTTCTTTCGGTGTTAGTTGCATTTTCTTAATTTAAAACTTACTTCAACATACTGTTTAGTAATAATTGTAATTTTACTATTAGGAAAGTTAAAAATCTTTATTAAACATTCTGTTGTTTCAAGAGATCTCATAATCATCTACAGAACTCTTAACACTATGCTCCTGAAATTTTATTGGTTTTTTTCATCTTTTTTGTTATAGAAATTTTGAAAAATCTTGATATTAGGATGGCCATGTGGGCGTGTTTTGGGTAGAACCTCTTTGACATTCCTGTTATGCAGATCTGGCATGTTTCAGATATCTAGAAACTGCAAAGCTGAAGGTAATGTTTGGATATAGCAGTTTTCACCTATTGTAGGGATGAAGATCAAGGCTTTCAGTTGTGTTTTTTCAAGAGAAAAGCACCGGTCACAAACCATGTCTGCACCAATATTTTGACGATTCCTTACAATTTACAAACAGAACTTTCGCGGGATCACAACTTTGGCAAAATTATTTACTGCAAAAACTCATTAGGTACTCATAGTGTTCGTTAACTGTGATAAGACTTGCTCTGCCATTGTCCATTACGTGATTTTTCACAATTTTTACCTTCAGGGTACCTATAAAAATGTAATTTTTTAAATAATTACCGTGTTCATTGGTTTCGACAAACTTAACCTCACTTTTTGGATTTCATTTGTCAGCACAGTTTTAGGAAAAAGAAACCAAACGCAGAATTTAGCAGTTTATTCTTTTAAAACGCAATCATCGTGTATCAGCATCCGAACACAAGTGTATTCCTCTTAGAGATGTGTCGTTCGCGAACGAACGAATCAAATTGAACGGGTCGTTCGAATGAACGAGTGACCGAAATCGTTCCCAACGCAAACTGGTCGTTCTTTCGTTCATTTCGTTCACTCGTTCACTCGTTCACCATTCACATTGTCTCGACTGGATCTTAATTCCGTTGGATCTTTGAATCATGGTTCCAGCACAGTTCTATGTTCTGTATCAAATACTAGGAGTACATGCTATACTATTTATGGAATTAACTAAGAACATAAGTTTTCCCGACAGATTAATTCCAGTAGTATGAATTTAAATTAGGAACCGGGAACGAAAATGGCAATTTATGACTATAACTAATATACAATGTTCATAAACGTCTGAACATTAGAAACTAAAAAAATAAATGTAAATAAATAATTATTATTACTATTGTAATGATTATTAATAAAAAAAATCCCTATGGCCACGTAAAAAAGGTAATGTATAATATAGTCAATGAACGTGACTATTCACGGCTTCATCACATTAAAACGTAAGGAAAATGTATAAAAGGAAACAAAACAAATCTGCTCCTACATTGTTAATCGTAAGGGCGACGACCGAATGATTCGAAAGATCCAATAAATTATTTTTTTTTTACTCAAAAGTTGCTTGGAAGCTGTGATAAAAACGAATTTAATTTTTGTGTCAAAAGTGCTATTGATGTATTTATTAACACAATTATTTGCGTCCACAAATTCAAGTTACTTTTTTTAAAAATTAAATTATTATTTTTACATCACAGAATTCAGAAAAAAATCGTTACATGAATCTCTAAAAAAATGGGAGGCATTAAAAAAAATTAAATGTAGACAAAACCAAATAAACGTTAAATCATTAATTTTTCGAATCAGATCATAGTATATTTCAAACGATTTAATTTGACGTATCACACAATGCAGTATTCGAAAAAAAGACAGCAATGGGCCGGGATTTTTTTTTCGAATACCTATGCTATAGTTCTGAGCATGACTTTCCCTATAAAGTGATCGGATTCAAGCAAAAGGGAAACTAAGACCATTGACCGAAGAGCCGAAAGACCGAGTGATTCATCAATAGATCCCTGAGCCTTGAATGATTAAGAACGAAGTGAACGGTGAACGATGTGAACGGTGAACGAAGTGAACGAAGTGAACGAAATGAACGAAATGAACGACATTTGACGACCGGGTCTTCGTAGGGACCGAACGATGAACGATCCGTTCGTGGTGATGACCGAATCTGCCCATCCCTAATTCCTCTCCCTCCCGTCACCGCGTCGGTGTTGCTCGGACAGTCTCGACCGTTGGCGACCCGCCGCCTCCGGCTGCCGAGCTCGCCCGACGGAAAATGCTGACACGGCCTTTCCTGACATGGAGAGTGTCCTCACTCGACGGACATGGGCACCTCAGTTCAGGTCCTCGGACTGAAACTCATACATACAGGCTTTAGACTTTGATCGTCACTTCTCCTACGTTAAAGATATAAATCAGAAAGCAAGCTGCCTGTCTGCCGTGGACGGTAACTGGAAGAAAACAGGGTAAATTTGGCCAAACTTACATAATGCAAGAATACAATACAAAACAAATGAGGGCGAATATTAAATGTAACGCATAGAAGGAAGCTTAATTTTTAAATGAACATAATACTTAATAATAACGCAAAACAAAACTAAAACTACACCTTGTGTGATCGTCACCCAGCTCTGCCACCCACCAGACTATCAAACACAGAAACCTCTGGTCAAGCCTGAATCAGCGAGCATCAACAATCCACAAGCCGGCCAAATGCGAGTAGCGCCAATCACCATGGACTACTCCCGATTTGAACCGTACTACCTTACCCATACACGACCCATGGCCTCATATTGTCGATGCCGGCCGCTCCACGGTACTGCAACTTGGACCTGGTTGCTCCCGGTATGTCTGCGACTTCATACCGATCATTTCCGAGAACTTTGGTAACTCGGAATGGGCCACGCCACTTGGGCAGTAACTTTCGGCTAGTTCCGGTTGCAGGGCCGCTGGTTAGACGGATCAGCACCAGGTCTCCTTCCTGATATGGTTGACCAGCAGTTCGAACACGGTCGAAACGAGACTTTTGAGCAGCTTGGTCCTTGATTGTACGCGCAGTTATTTGGTTTCGAATGTCAGTGACGTCGACGATGGCGGGTTCTTCTGGCTGTAACAATCTCTGTGAAACAACTCTAAAACCCATAAGAGCCTCACTGGGACAAACTCCAATTGCTCGATTTAACGTTCCGTTAAGGCCTAATTGAAGATTAGAAATATTCTTATCCCAACGGTCGTCGTCGGAATCGGCGCCCATTGTTGCCAGGGAATTAAGAATAGTATGATTATACCTCTCTACCTGCCCGTTTCCCCTGGGCATGGCGACCGCGTTGAAGTGTAATTTTATTTTTAGTTCATTACACAAAGCCTGAAATGCGTCGCTGGTAAAGGCTTTGCCTCGATCACAAATTATTCTATGGGTGCCCCGAAAAATTTAATCATATCTCGCAGTGATTTAATAACGAATTTAGTCTTTGTGCTTTTTACCGGGTAAAGAAGGACATATTTTGTGAATGCGTCGACGACGACCAATAATTGAGTATTTCCCGATTTGGTCTTAATGAATGGTCCCAAATGGTCGAGATGGATTGTGTGAAACGGTACTGGTACCTTTGGGATTGGATGGAGACTACCTTGTCGCTTCCCACCTGGGAGTTTAAAATATAGACAGTTCAGACAATTATTGATGTACTTATGGGTAAACCGACGCATTTTTTTGAACCAATATTTGTTTGATACTAGCTCTACGGTTTTGTCAAACCCAAAATGACCGGAATCGTCATGGGCCATCTGTAGGATTTGGAACCGCGCAGCTTTGGGAACTACCCACCGTAGGCCTCGTCCGGTACTTTTGTACACTTTTCCGCCTTTTAACGCGTAATTATTAAAGATATCAGTATTATTTTCGCGATCGCCCGTTTCTAAAATGTTCTTAATTTCGATGATCTCCCGATCCGACTGTTGAGCTGCTAACAGCCAGTCTTCCTCGCTGATGACGGTGATGTTTACATTACATTCGCAAGGTGGTAAGTTGCGACTGAGCGCATCTACGTGCTGCATACGACCATTGTTCCGGTGTTCGATATTAAACCGATATTCGTTAAGTTCTAAAACCCATCTACCGATACGGGCGTTAAGATCGCTCTTAACAAATGCGTTTTTAACCGCAGCGCAATCAGTAATGATGGTAAACGTCCTGCCCAGCAAATACTGCCGAAATCGTCGTACAGCCGCCACGATTGCAAGGGCCTCCAACTCAAACGAGTGGTACTTTTGTTCGTTAGGACTTGTGTGTTTGCTAAAATACGCTACCACTTTTTCAGCTTGCCCACTTGTCTGCGTCAGGATAGCAGCCACGCCCAACCTACTGGCGTCCGTATACAATTTAATATACAAATTCGGATTAAATAAGGCAAGTACGGGTTCCGAAGTTAGACACTGTTTGAGGACCTCAAACGCGGTGGCTTGAGACTGGCCCCAACACCAAACAGTATTTTTATGCAGTAAGGAAGTCAAGGGTCTCGATTTCGCCGCATAGTCCACGATGAATTTTCTAAAATATCCGGTAAGTCCCAAATATTGCCGCACTTGATGGACATCGGTGGGCACAGGAAAATTCCGGACCGCCTCTATTTTACGCCGAGTCGGCCGAATTTCTGCCTCACTAATCTCGTAACCTAAATATTCAATACTTGTGTGCAGAAAAAAGCATTTTGACAGTTTTAAAGTTAACCCATTTTGTTTGAGAATCTCAAGTACCTCTTGTAAAATTGCCAGCGATTCCTCAACAGAATGAGCTGGAATCAAGACATCGTCTAAATAACAAAGAACCTTAGTGAATCTTAGTTGACCTAATACAGTGTTTACCATCCGCATAAATACAGCTGGCGCATTGGTGAGACCAAAAGGGACGCGTAGAAATTCATAATGCCCGTCCTGGGTCACAAAGGCGGTCAAAGGGATGGATTCCGGGGCCATTGGTATTTGGTGGTATCCAGAAAATAAGTCAAGAGTTGTGAAATATTTAAACCCTGACAGACTTCTTAGTTGTTCCTCAATTAAGGGTAGAGGATACTTATCTTTAATAGTTACCTTATTAAGGGGACGATAGTCCACACATAGACGGAGTTCGCCAGACTTTTTCTTGACCAGTAGTACGCTACTTGCATAAGGTGAATGCGATTCCCGAATAACACCATTTTTAAGTAGATCACCAACTATATCGCGGATCTGTTCCCGTTCAAAATCGGAATAGTGACGCGGTCGTCGAGCGATTGGTTGGGAGCTCGTTAACTCAATGGTCATTTGCACCGTAGAAGTAACACCAATTTGCGACAAGTTTGCAGCAGTGCAAACAGAATATTGGTCTATTAGCGAAACCAACTTTGTGACAGCGTCACTGTCAGAAATACCTACATTCAACGCAGTTTCGCTAATCGCGTTAATATTGCAAGGTATATTCGTTTCCTGGGAAAAGATCAACGTGTTCCCTGTTTTAACGTATATAATATCGTACAAGTCGGTGAAATTCTGGCCAATCAGAATTTCAACGCCCATAACACACTTTTCGACGACATAAAATTGCAAATTTTTGTTGATGCCATCGATCGTTACATTTGCTGCTACACAGCCGCTTGGAGAAATTTTATGCCCGCCGAGAGTCATTAAAACCACGGCCGTGTCCAAAGGCAGCGCCGCCACTTTAAGCCTTTCAACCGCCTCCTGACTCATCAGCGAACACACGCTTCCAAAATCGACAAAACATTTTATTTGGTGACCTTCGATCATGATAGTTTTGAAATATTTCTCGTTTGGATTGGTACCAACAAAATTCACGGACTTTTTTGCCTCGATGGCCAATAGTGGTGGCTGTCTGGACGCTTGTTGGTTTTTACCAGGGCAAAATCGACGGAAGTGACCGGATTTTCCGCAGTTAAAACAAGTTGGGCCGAGGACCGGCTTATTAGCCGTATCATTGCGCGAAAGAGATGACGTTTGTTTTGGGTTTCTATAAATAGATGAAACTGGAGCTCGCGTCGCTGGAATGTGAGAAACGTGCCGGGTTGCGGTTTGCGTTGCAAGTACTCGATCATCGATGGTTTTTAAATGTCCTGCTAAAACAATCGGGTCCGTAATACCTGCAGCTTGGACCGAGAATTTAATTTGCTCGTCACAAATTCCACCCATTATTAGATTTACGCGATCAACGGGGTTAATATTTAATTTTAGCTTATTAATTAGCGCAAGTTTATTAAACGTATATTCGTAGAGCGTTTTACACTGCTCTGGTGTGTACGCCATCATCATTTGAATCGCCTTATGGAGATCGCGCTTTGGTGGAAAATTTCGCAACAGTATGTCATGCCATTCGGGCCACGTAAACACTCTACTAGGCAGTGTCCGATACCACGTTTGCGCTGGGCCTCTTAGTTTGCTCAACGCCAAATGACACGTTGTCCTGTCGTCCCAATTATAAATTTGAGCGTACTCACCAATCGACTCCAACCACTCGTCAACCTCGTTTTCTAAAGGATCGAATTCGGCAATAATGCTGCCGGCCGTAGAAAGGGGGATCCCACTTACCTGCTGGCGAGTCTCACGCACCTCCACCTGCTCTGCCAGCTTACCAAACCCAGCTGCTATAGCCTCACTGATTTGCGAAACAGAAGCAGGACCAGGACTGCTGCGACCAGGACTGTCGCCACTCCTCGTCCTCGAGTGAGCTCGCAAGCGGTGCCGTCTCGCAAGTTGTTGTTCTGGAGTCGGTTCCCGCAACTTCTTGTGCTTTTGCCGCCGCTCATGCCGTGAACGAGACCCACTTGCACCATCACTAGATTCACTCCGGCGCGAACGTCGCCGTTTGTCTTTTTTATGGCGTCGCTGCTCTTTCGGCATTGTCGTACAAGTGCACGCAAGGGTTTAAAGAATCCCACTTCTGATGTCAGCACAGTTTTAGGAAAAAGAAACCAAACGCAGAATTTAGCAGTTTATTCTTTTAAAACGCAATCATCGTGTATCAGCATCCGAACACAAGTGTATTCCTCTCCCTCCCGTCACCGCGTCGGTGTTGCTCGGACAGTCTCGACCGTTGGCGACCCGCCGCCTCCGGCTGCCGAGCTCGCCCGACGGAAAATGCTGACACATTATTTGAAAAATTATTGCTTCTTTGCAAAACAGACCAGATGATTTATTCTGTTCAACTCCAATCGACTTTCCAAGGTGTAATTCATGACAAAGCCCTTAAACGTTTTTCTGACAATTTACAATTTTTGAAACTGAAATGTATTGCAGTGGCGTTCACAAATGCTCGATAACACTGCAACCCTTAATGCTCTGGCCTGGCGTCTTTTCGTGTCTATTTAAAATGAAATTAAATCGCAAACCTGGCATGTCAATTTTTGACACATTTGATAGATTTGTTTCGACGTTCGTGACATTTCAAAAGAGTTGAAATCATTTTGGTGATTAGCGGCACGAGAAAAATTTCAATTGTTTTTCATAGGTGAGTTGACTACAGTATTTTATAATGACCCTGTATAAATCAGAAATAAATTTTCCAATTTGTTATTTTTTCCTTCAACTGATTGTTTCCTAGCAGTATAGACATTCAATAAACGCAACACCTTAAGTTTCGAAAACTTAATGCACAAAAAACAAACATAACCTGGAATTTAGTTACTTTTCAAGTTAATCCTTGATTGAAAAATAATCATAGTTACAATGGCACCCGTTACCAAAGCAACGACACCATTATAAAAACAAAAAATCAACACACCTTGTTTGTCAATGTTCCGAAAGTCACATTTCTTCCGTCAATTTTTTTTGTTGCTGTTACTAAGAATCAGATAATGGACCCTGAAGATGCCGATCCCGTCGAAGACTTGTCTATTAAGCAAAGTCAAGTCATCGTCGAAAGAAATTTGAGCTTCAACGAAACCACCAAAAAGTGGCATTGGTCTCCACCTAAGACAATAGAATACCACAGGCGTGACCACCGGGAGACGCTAGACCTGCTGAAAAAACTAATTCAGTGCCCGGGTAAGTAGCACATGCGCAGAAATATTTTACAGTTACACACGGGTTTTTCAAGCGTGAAAACGGCACTACCATTTACTAATTTGTATTTGTTCAACTTGAACTACTTGCTTAGACCTCCAAGTGGAACACATTGCTCCCCTACGACCCATGCCCAAACCCTTACCCCTAGCCCTCAACTCCCTAAAAACCGAGTCTGCTGTCGAATCCATGTTCCCGTTCGGCAGCACCCTGGACCCCAAACCCCCCAAATTCGAACTCATGGAAACCTACCTCACCCCCAACAAAAACAACAAAAAGTGGGTAAAAGCCAAACTTATCCACGTCGGCGAAGACGTCGTCCACCTCGCCGACAACCAAACCTTCAACGACATAATAACCACCAAAAAAACATAGCCTACCCTGAACCGCCCACCCGAGTCCTAGAGGTTGGCAGCCGTGTCGTGGCTTTGAAAAAACAACTATCGACCACCGGCGAACTGTCACGAGGACGACGCAAGCACGAAAAGGGCGTGGTTATGGAATTTCCAACCAACCAGAACCTACAAAGGTCTGTCAAAGTAGCGACTCGGCGCGTGTAATGTCGCGATTGGTTGTAGATATTTGGTGGTTTTCGACGACGGCGACTGGGCTTACGTGAAGCCGGATGAAGTGTGGCTTCTGTGTTATCAAAGTCCGAGGGCTTGGGACGACGTACCTGAGGAAAATAAGCACATCGTGAGGTACTTTTTACACGGGTTATATCAAGCAATAACGGACTTCGAAAAGGGTGATTTGGTCGTGTACGAAATGAGACCCAATGGTAAGTTACGTGGTATGACTAACACGTTTTTTTATGACACTTTTCAGAATACCAACATGGCGTCGTTATAAAAGTTGACGTTTCTATCTTGTACGTGTGGTTTTCTAAATATTGTAAGTGTGTGACACTTTATAAAGGTCTTGCAAGTTTTAGAGGTTGTTGACAGTTTGTTCTATTTTTAATAAATAATTTATTTTATTTGTGTTATTACGATTAAAATTAGTACATCGCCAGGAGACACTCTGTTATCACCACAGTAGATCAGTAACGAAACTTCAGCAATATTTGCGGAACGGGTGTGACCTTGGGAGCCCGTTCCCGGGAAACACGAAGATTCAAATATTTCGTAGCATTCGTATGTGATTCATATAGTACTAATAATTGTACACAAAAATAAAAATGGGTGGCATGTACTAGTGACATTGGCCATTTTTTTCTTTCTTATAAATTATTAATATATTCAAGCAAAACATTTTTATTCAATTTTGACGTTTTAAACTGCGTTTATTAAATCCTTAACAAGTCTGACAAATAAGTTGTTATCCACAAGTGAATTGCAAAATTTTTATTTCACTCTTAATATTTTTAAATCACTCACAAAAAAATAAAAAACAACCTCAGGAACATAAATATTTTGCTTATTATTTTTAATAGTTTTCACAGAATACAATTTATTTACAATTTTCACTAAAAGGTTGCTGCAACTAAATCAGTATTGTTTGACATATGTATTTGTTTGGCTCTGTGAGACGTCAATTTGGGAATTGTATAAATCCCACACCAATGTAATTCCAAAGTGTGTTTCGGAAACTATTTACTACAGATTATTTCGATACGAGTGCAAGAACCAACTGTGAAACACTATTTTATTTGAAATGAAAAATTTGCTAAGGTGTTCTTTTAAACAAACTTCCACAACACATCTCCCCTGTATTCCAGCCTCTTCAACAATCATTAAGTGATGTGAGTTACCGGAAACTCACCTTGAAAGAACACAACTGTTTATGATATGTTTGTGGATACTCATTAATATGAAAATTCTTACACCACCACTTCTGCGAAGTTTGTTGTGAACTTTGCACATTCTTACGAAGTGGTACATCCTGTTTTAATTGTGTGACATTTTAAAGTCTTCAATGAAGATGTGATTTTTGGCAATTTAATGATACCACCTAAACATTTTGCAGTTTATACTCCGATGGGTAATACATTTTGAGTTTTTCCCAATTTATGCACTGTAGTCGTTAACTGGTTTGCGGCTAAAAAACGAACCATACAAAAATACCATTCCACCACCCCTGCAAAGACTTTCCTCTTGATTACCTCGTTTCAGTTTTTATTAGTTAGAATTTTTTACACACTAAAATTTAAAAATTAATCTTGGACCGCTCAAACACGCACACATCGAAAATTAAACTATTTCGTTTAACATGCAGTTTGTTGACCTCTTTAGCCTGGAATTTTCTAGTATTTTTTGCATGTATCGTAAGTATCTATTACTTTGTTAACATAAATTTTACGTTTGTTTTTAACCCCATAACCCAACATCCCCTATGATTCCGTAATTAATATGACATTTCTTGTTGACAAAACCAGACAAAACGTTCACCGAAAACCTGAAAATGAAAAAGAAACTATGTTCTTCAAGGTCGGAGCACCTTTAGTGACGCTAGTGACCTCTTTATGTCGTTCCGTAAGCTCATGTATTTCTTATGGAATCAGCTGAGACTTTCATAGCCCTGGTTATCACTTTCATGTACTTTTCCCACAAAATTTTGAGTGCCGCTGAGTCTCTGCAAACACTAGTTCATAAAAATCCCTAGATTCAAACCACCTACCTTATAATGTCAATTTCGCAGCCACACTGTGTATACGCATTCAAAAAAATTTCCAACTCTGGTATAGTCCAGTTTGCCTGTTTTAAACTATCCGAAAGCGAAGTCAGTTCGACAAACATATTTTTAACATCTCGAGGACGGTGCATATTTGTCGTAGGCAACAAAATCGCCCGATTATAATTCTTAAAATTGGCATCCAAGTCCAGGTAGCATTTCTGCAAAAGCTTGGCTCTCAACAACACGCACACTAGACTGAAAACCCCCTTGAAATCATTCCACAATTAACAAAAATACAACCTACTGCTTGTGCTCTTTCTCTTTCTCTAACAAAATTTTAATCTCTCGTAACTCAGAAAAGAAGTCTTTGTCGTGTTCCGTGTCGAAATTGTCAACACCTGCCACTTTGTTCGACTTTAACGGAACGCCTGTCTTTTCAGACACTTCATCCAAGTCTTTTCTGTGTTTGCTGGAAAGTTTTTTTCCAATGAGCTCTCGAACGACGCTGTCGTCGAAATCGTAGTACCTGTAACGTTTTTTTAATTTAAAGAAGTGTGGTTATGTAGTGTGCGTACTTCTCTATGAGTAGCTTTCGTGTCTGGGGCTCAATCTGAAGCGCCAACTGTTCTTGGAGTTTGTTTGGGTTACTGAGGAGTTTTTCCAGAAGTGAGTAGGTGCGATAGTGGTCCAACACATCACTGGCTATTAGTTCAAGAGGGGCACCCGTCAGCTGCCCTAAGCCCCTCTGATTCAAAATCGAGACGGCTTCGCTCGCTGGAATAGACTGTGAAAGGGGGCACTTTGAGGTTATGTTTGCGCGTTACCTGTATGACCCTCCACCCACAATTGATAGATTTCCGGGTCGACGAGAGTATAATTGCTAATAAAGACATCGATTTCGGTCCCCATATACACTTACTTTTGAAATTTTAACGATTTTAGCAATTTGGTTCCAATTATGTCAGTGACAAGGCTACCAACATTACGTGTTGTGTTACATAAACAATATTATCGTCACAATTAGAAATTATTGGAATATGTATGAGACCAATTATAGCTGCTACGGCCACAACGAACCCCTTTAAAGACTTTCATCGTTGCAAAATCAACAAATACACATTACAGTCGTACCACTATCACTCCCCCTTCCCCCAGATTTCCTCGAGTCACCTGATCCTTTCTAACCTCACTTCCGCATAATTTATTAAACTTTGCCCTTAAACTACGTACTGAACACCAACATGAGTGACCCTAAGAAAGAATCAACCCCTAAAGACGACAAAGTTGACGCCGAGCTTTCCAACCTACTAGAAGTAAGTCATGTAGTTCCTCTATTGCATAACCACCCCCTTCTCCCAGGTGCTCTGCAAGACTTCATCAAAGACTCGTCGAAAGAGGCGAAACCCGACCCCACTAAAGACGAGCTACCCGACGAGGCCTCCGTAGAATGGACCGAAGACTTCATCAAACAAGCTGCCTCTCAGTTCGAGCAAAACTTGGCAACTTTTCTCGGTTCTTCGTCCGACGGAACGCAGTTAACCAATGAGCAGCTGCAGCAGAAGTTCCAGCAGATGGCCGAAGCCGCGCAACAAGTAATCGAGAACCCCAATATTACAGAGAATTCGAACGATTTTGCGTCTACGATCTCGCAAACTATTCAGGGGTTGAACGCGGGGGCGGAAGGCTTGCAGAACCCGTTTTCGGAGCAGGATATGATGAATTTATTCGGGAGGCAAGGGGACCAAAATGCTTTTTTACCGTTTATGCAAGGGATGATGCAGAGTTTGTTGTCGAAGGATGTGTTGTATCCGAGTTTGAAGGATATTTTAGATAAGTTTCCCGAGTGGCTGAGGACTAATAAGGATAGTTTGAGTAGGGAGGATGCGGAGAGGTTTGAGAATCAGAAGAAGTTGATGGAGGAGGTTTGTGCCGAGTTGGAGAAGGAGAAAGAGACGCATAGTGAAGAACAGAAGAAGGAGAGGTTTGAGAAGGTGTTAGGGTTGATGCAAAAGGTGGGTTTTGAGTTGAGGTTGTGGCTTGTTATTTGGTGGTTTAGTTGCAGGATTATGGACAGCCACCGACTGATTTAGTGGGGGATGTGGGGCCACCGTTACCTCTAGATGTGCAAAATAGTGCCGATCCTAACCAATGCAGTGTGATGTAATAGCGGATTAATCATAGTCTTATTGTTTAATGTTTGTTGTTATTTATAATGATTCGGTTAAAAAATGGGAACATTTTTACTACTGCTGGGTGTAATAGTGTAATTTATTGCGATACCCTACACGGGTGCATTGATTAAATACATATAGATAGACCCATGCTATTGTTTGGAGCGAACAGGCCAACGGCCGGCGAACAAGAGATGGCGCACCAACAGTCGGCCGTCAAACGCCGGCGAAAAGCTTGGACACCAATCGCGCGCGTAGATAACCCAAATCGCAGCAACAATACATTTAATAAAGCTACCACTCGACAGAGGGCGACGAAAACAATGTGTAAAAATCTCATAGTAACCATTTATATAATTTGCAACGTTGCCAGATGAGCCTAGCACAACTTTGCCGTTATTTCTAGTCGATTAGATTTTATTTCGTTTAAAAGTTTCTGGTGAATAAATGGAATTATTATAATGAATAAACAATACAAACAAATTATTACTTGTTATTTTAAATACTTGTTAGTGTTGATGAAAACATAAATGGTAATTAAAGTTATTCTAAATACGGTCCGGTCCGGTAGCTCAAATTTTACAGTACGAGTAATATGTTTCAGGACGAGTAGGTAGCCGAGTCTTTAATTTCGAAACGAGTACTGCGAAAAGAGTTACCGGACGTATGTTGTTATGTATTTTATTTCATACTGTCAACATACTTTTTTATTCGATAAAATTATTATTATTTTGAGAAAAAATCCAAATCGAGTCACTTTTTCTGACATCGTTAGCAACCGCTCTTTGGTAAATGTTTTAATTTGTTTATTCGTGCAAATCAGCATCATATGTTTAAACACATAGTACTTATAACACTTTACAGGACTTATTGTTTTGTATAATCCGACTCGATGGACGAATGTTTTGTGCAATCCGTCTCGAAGGACCAATGTTTGTGCAACTCGGCTCGTCCTACCAGCATTTTTTGTAATCTGGTTGATACGACAATGTGATACCGAATTGTACTTTGATATTGCTCCAAGGACCTTTGTTTTCTTGCGTGCGAGATAATAGACAGCGTTCGGTTTCGATGTTTAATACAGGACGGTTACAGAAATACTAAATTTACATTTGTATTTACAATAACAGGTAAAGCAAAAGAGACCCAAAAGGGTCAGTGGCCGCTTCCGGAAATGGAACACTTGTCCTTTTTGGCTCAATTTTATCGGACTTGTCCGTTTTTTTGATTTTACCGGAATCGTTCGATCCAGTAAAACGTCAAACTTGACATAGTATAAAGTAAAATAAATAAATTTTATTCAATTTTGACATGTAAACAAACGTTTATTTTGCCGTCAGTAGGCCACTAAAGCTTTGGTTTATCCGGTAGCACCATAAAATTTTTAAACCGCTAGCGAAATAAAATTTTTATTTTGCTGTTTTAAAACCATGGTTACCATTTCTGTAATTTCTCCAATGCCTTGCTGCTCTTTCCATCTAAGGAACTTTTGATACACTTTCTGATTTGCTCTTTTTTGGGAGCAAGTTTTGCCGTTGGAATCTTGCATGATTTTGCAATTTTTCGATAATTTTAGTTTGCTTAAAATAAACAAACACCGTCGCCAGAGTCACATACTACACACACACACCTGATATTGTAACCTAAATTCTACGCATATAAAACTTTTATTTGGTCGCTGTCAATTCTGACGTTTCTCGAATGTGAACTTTGAATCACCAATTTTTTCACAATTTGGGACTTGGGGTTGTCAAAATTGAATAAAAGTTTGTATTACACTCGCGGTTAAAATGAATGTGTAACTCGTGGTCTTAAGGCGCTCGCGGCATACGCCGCTCTCGCCTTAAACTGGCCGCTCATTAAACATTCACTTTAACCGCTTGTATAATAAATAACTATTATGATGTAAATACAATTGAGTATATCGATAATTCGCTACTGAAAATTTATTGAAATATAATTTGTGTTAAAAAAAGATTTTTGTGGTTTTATGGTTTATTAACATAATTTACTTATTTGAAATTAAATATTTTTAATACATAGCACAAGTTCTTGATATTCTTTATTTTTATTCCAAGTAATAACTGTGTTTCCTTTAGTTTTAATCAAGAAAATTTTTCGGTTATTATCTAACATACTTTTGTACATTAAGAAACTCCATTCCACGTCACAGGACGTTACAGGACAATATTTAAATAAATAAAGAAGTCGTTTTATGTGTTTTAAAATTCACTCTGATTTCCGGACTTTAGATTTTTTGGTGTTTCACTTCGGCACAAGAACTAGTCGTATCTCAAAGAAAACAAACAGTGGAATATACCTATTGTACCTATATTTCATAGTAAAAATGTCTAAATTTTTTTATGAAGAGACAGACTGTTCTAGGAAACTTTACTAAATCTTTTCATTTACGAGCTATTGAAAGTCCGCCGGTCTCACTGATACTTCTTACTTGGCTCCTACGAATGAAGCGAAAAATGCACAGATTGAAAATATAGTAAATGGGGTAGTATGTATGCGTGATATGTCGTTAGACATTAGGTATTTTGCAAATAAAATTTATTTCATTGAAAACAGAAACAATAAAAAACATATCTGTACAAGTTTGGAATCGATATGGCCAGTTGTTTAGAATATGCAAATATGCTTTTGTTCGTATTTACAATTATTACGAAACAGGTTATCAAATAATCTATTTTCACATGGCGAGACTTTCAAGCGGCCGAAGAATTAAAAACCATAAATTTTTATTGAAGAAACAAACTCTTCCAAGAAAATTACCAAATCTTTTAGTTTACGCACTATTGGACGAGCACTCCTTAAAACGGTCAGTATACCTAATCGCATTATTCCATTGATACCTACCTACCGAAAACGTTGCCAGATGAGCCTAACACAAATTTGCGGATATTTCTCGTCAACCAGATATTATTTCATTTAGAAGTTTCTGGTAAATAAATGGGATTATTGTAATGAACATATAAAACAAATAAATTGTGATTATTATTTGTTGTTTTAACCCATTAGACGCTTATAGGCTTATAAGCATACTTTTCTTGAAAAATCGGTAATAAATTCAGTGAAACATCTTTGTGCCTTAATTCCTATTGGTAAACTGGGATTTTGAATAGAGGTCGCAGGAAAATTTTGTATGGTTTTATGGTTTATTTACATAATTTTCTTATTTACAATGAATGTTTTTGATATATAATACAAGTTCTTGATATTATTTATTTTAATTACATTTAATAAACCATAAAACCACAAAAATCTTTTTTTAACACAAATTATATTTCAAGAAATTTTCAGTAGCGAATTATTATCGATACACTTAATTGTATTTACATCATAAAATTTATTTATTTTACTTCATACTATGTCAAGTTTGACGTTTTACTGGATCGAACTATTCCGGTAAAATAAAAAAAACGGACAAGTCCGATAAAATTGAGCCAAAAACACGGAGGTAGAAGAGACACTCTTCTACCTCCGTGGCCAAAAAGGACAAGTCTTCCATTTCCGGAAGCGGCCACTGACCCTTTTGGGTCTCTTTTGCTTTACCTGTTATTGTAAATACAAATGTAAATTTAGTACTTCTGTAACCGTCCTGTATTAAACATCGAAACCGAACGCTGTCTATTATCTCGCACGCAAGAAAACAAAGGTCCTTGGAGCAATATCAAAGTACAATTCGGTATCACATTGTCGTATCAACCAGATTACAAAAAATACTGGTAGGACGAGCCGAGTTGCACAAACATTGGTCCTTCGAGACGGATTGCACAAAACATTCGTCCATCGAGTCGGATTATACAAAACAATAAGTCCTGTAAAGTGTTATAAGTACTATGTGTTTAAACATATGATGCTGATTTGCACGAATAAACAAATTAAAACATTTACCAAAGAGCGGTTGCTAACGATGTCAGAAAAAGTGACTCGATTTGGATTTTTTCTCAAAATAATAATAATATTATCGAATAAAAAAGTATGTTGACAGTATGAAATAAAATACATAACAACATACGTCCGGTAACTCTTTTCGCAGTACTCGTTTCGAAATTAAAGACTCGGCTACCTACTCGTCCTGAAACATATTACTCGTACTGTAAAATTTGAGCTACCGGACCGGACCGTATTTAGAATAACTTTAATTACCATTTATGTTTTCATCAACACTAACAAATATTTAAAATAACAAGTAATAATTTGTTTGTATTGTTTATTCATTATAATAATTCCATTTATTCACCAGAAACTTTTAAACGAAATAAAATCTAATCGACTAGAAATAACGGCAAAGTTGTGCTAGGCTCATCTGGCAACGTTGCAAATTATATAAATGGTTACTATGAGATTTTTACACATTGTTTTCGTCGCCCTCTATCGAGTGGTAGCTTTATTAAATGTATTGTTGCTGCGATTTGGGTTATCTACGCGCGCGATTGGTGTCCAAGCTTTTCGCCGGCGTTTGACGGCCGACTGTTGGTGCGCCATCTCTTGTTCGCCGGCCGTTGGCCTGTTCGCTCCAAACAATAGCATGGGTCTATCTATATGTATTTAATCAATGACGGGTGTTTGAAATGACGCCAAATCTGACATTGTAGTATTTTTTGAGTTTTTATGTTGGTATTTCATATCTAACCAAACATGAATTTATTAAATCGCTAAATAAAGATACGAATTTATAACAAATTAAACCTGGAGGAGGAAAATTTAAGCATCAGAAAGGGCTGCTACCCCTGGTAGCACTTTCCACTCGAGAAGTTCCAAACTAGCGCCACCTCCCGTCGAAACGTGTGAAACTTTATCTTTACTCTTCCATTTTTTAGCACAGGTGGCTGTGTCTCCGCCACCTAAAAACCCATTTATTTGTTAATACACGCAACATTTTTACTTTGATACCGATAATAGTGACAGCTCCTCGTTGCGTGGCTGCAACGACTCCATCCATGACGGCTTTAGTTCCTTTGGAGAAGTCGTCCCATTCAAATACACCGGGTGATCTAAAATGATTATAAAAAGTGATAAAACTAAAAATCTAGTGGGTGTGCTAACCCATTCCAAACTATCACTTGTGCTCTACCGATGGGTACTTTAAACGATTCGATGCTGTTGGGTCCTATATCCAAACCCATCCATCCGTCGGGAATCCCCGACTCAACATCAGCACAACCAACCTATAAGTTGCAACTGAAACGAAATAGGTTAGGATTGTGGACTCACCTCTGCACATTCCTCGAATTTATCAGCGGTAATAAAATCACACGGAAGGTGCATTTTGACGTCATTTTTCTCCGCCTTTGTCATTAAGTCATTGACGATTTTAGCGCCAGCTTCGTCAAACATGGACTTGCCAATCTAAGAAACGATTTCTATTAAATATTATGTCAGAGTTTTAGTTTGACCAAGATCGACCTACGACTTATAATTAACTAAAAATAAAAAAATAATCCACACATTTATTCTTCTTCTATTTTAAAAGTCTTGTTTCTTAGTGCTTACGCTAATTTTACATCAAATATATAATTTACACATTTAAACTTAGAAATATTCAAGCATCAGACAGGGCCACCACTCCTGGCAGTTCTTTTCCTTCCAGAAGTTCCAAACTAGCGCCACCTCCTGTCGAAACGTGTGAAACTTTATCCTCAGTCTGCCACTTAGCAGCTCACGTGGCCGTATCCCCACCACCTGAAAATCCACATAGTCGCACATTTCAAACCTAGTCGGTTTTTACGTTTTACCAATTATGGTGACAGCGCCACGTTCGGTGGCTGCAACAACTTCATCCATGATGGCTTTGGTCCCTTTGGCGAAGTTGTCGAATTCGAACACACCGGCTGGGCTAAAATCAGGCATTGATTAAATACATATAGATAGACCCATGCTATTGTTTGGAGCGAACAGGCCAACGGCCGGCGAACAAGAGATGGCGCACCAACAGTCGGTCGTCAAACGCCGGCGAAAAGCTTGGACACCAATCGCGCGCGTAGATAACCCAAATCGCAGCAACAATACATTTAATAAAGCTACCACTCGACAGAGGGCGACGAAAACAATGTGTAAAAATCTCATAGTAACCATTTATATAATTTGCAACGTTGCCAGATGAGCCTAGCACAACTTTGCCGTTATTTCTAGTCGATTAGATTTTATTTCGTTTAAAAGTTTCTGGTGAATAAATGGAATTATTATAATGAATAAACAATACAAACAAATTATTACTTGTTATTTTAAATACTTGTTAGTGTTGATGAAAACATAAATGGTAATTAAAGTTATTCTAAATACGGTCCGGTCCGGTAGCTCAAATTTTACAGTACGAGTGATATGTTTCAGGACGAGTAGGTAGCCGAGTCTTTAATTTCGAAACGAGTACTGCGAAAAGAGTTACCGGACGTATGTTGTTATGTATTTTATTTCATACTGTCAACATACTTTTTTATTCGATAATATTATTATTATTTTGAGAAAAAATCCAAATCGAGTCACTTTTTCTGACATCGTTAGCAACCGCTCTTTGGTAAATGTTTTAATTTGTTTATTCGTGCAAATCAGCCTCATATGTTTAAACACATAGTACTTATAACACTTTACAGGACTTATTGTTTTGTATAATCCGACTCGATGGACGAATGTTTTGTGCAATCCGTCTCGAAGGACCAATGTTTGTGCAACTCGGCTCGTCCTACCAGTATTTTTTGTAATCTGGTTGATACGACAATGTGATACCAAATTGTACTTTGATATTGCTCCAAGGACCTTTGTTTTCTTGCGTGCGAGATAATAGACAGCGTTCGGTTTCGATGTTTAATACAGGACGGTTACAGAAGTACTAAATTTACATTTGTATTTACAATAACAGGTAAAGCAAAAGAGACCCAAAAGGGTCAGTGGCCGCTTCCGGAAATGGAAGACTTGTCCTTTTTGGCCACGGAGGTAGAAGAGTGTCTCTTCTACCTCCGTGTTTTTGGCGGCTCAATTTTATCGGACTTGTCCGTTTTTTTGATTTTACCGGAATAGTTCGATCCAGTAAAACGTCAAACTTGACATAGTATGAAGTAAAATAAATACATTTTATGATGTAAATACAATTAAGTGTATCGATAATAATTCGCTACTGAAAATTTATTGAAATATAATTTGTGTTAAAAAAAGATGTTTGTGGTTTTATGGTTTATTAAATGTAATTAAAATAAATAATATCAAGAACTTGTATTATATATCAAAAACATTCATTGTAAATAAGAAAATTATGTAAATAAACCATAAAACCATACAAAATTTTCCTGCGACCTCTATTGAAAATCCCAGTTTACCAATAGGAATTAAGGCACAAAGATGTTTCACTGAATTTATTACCGATTTTTCAAGAAAAGTATGCTTATAAGCCTATAAGCGTCTAATGGGTTAAAACAACAAATAATAATCACAATTTATTTGTTTTATGTGTTCATTACAATAATCCCATTTATTTACCAGAAACTTCTAAATGAAATAATATCTGGTTGACGAGAAATATCCGCAAATTTGTGTTAGGCTCATCTGGCAACGTTTTCGGTAGGTAGGTATCAATGGAATAATGCGATTAGGTATACTGACCGTTTTAAGGAGTGCTCGTCCAATAGTGCGTAAACTAAAAGATTTGGTAATTTTCTTGGAAGAGTTTGTTTCTTCAATGAAAATTTATGGTTTTTAATTCTTCGGCCGCTTGAAAGTCTCGCCATGTGAAAATAGATTATTTGATAACCTGTTTCGTAATAATTGTAAATACGAACAAAAGCATATTTGCATATTCTAAACAACTGGCCATATCGATTCCAAACTTGTACAGATATGTTTTTTATTGTTTCTGTTTTCAATGAAATAAATTTTATTTGCAAAATACCTAATGTCTAACGACATATCACGCAAACATACTACCCCATTTACTATATTTTCAATCTGTGCATTTTTCGCTTCATTCGTAGGAGCCAAGTAAGAAGTATCAGTGAGACCGGCGGACTTTCAATAGCTCGTAAATGAAAAGATTTAGTAAAGTTTCCTAGAACAGTCTGTCTCTTCATAAAAAAATTTAGACATTTTTACTATGAAATATAGGTACAATACGGTATATTCCACTGTTTGTTTTCTTTGAGATACGACTAGTTCTTGTGCCGAAGTGAAACACCAAAAAGTCTAAAGTCCGGAAATCAGAGTGAATTTTAAAACACATAAAACGACTTCTTTATTTATTTAAATATTGTCCTGTAACGTCCTGTGACGTGGAATGGAGTTTCTTAATGTACAAAAGTATGTTAGATAATAACCGAAAAATTTTCTTGATTAAAACTAAAGGAAACACAATTATTACTTGGAATAAAAATAAAGAATATCAAGAACTTGTGCTATGTATTAAAAATATTTAATTTCAAATAAGTAAATTATGTTAATAAACCATAAAACCACAAAAATCTTTTTTTAACACAAATTATATTTCAATAAATTTTCAGTAGCGAATTATCGATATACTTAATTGGATTTACATCATAATAGTTATTTATTATACAAGCGGTTAAAGTGAATGTTTAATGAGCGGCCAGTTTAAGGCGAGAGCGGCGCATGCCGCGAGCGCCTTAAGACCACGAGTTAGTTACACATTCATTTTAACCGCGAGTGTAATACAAACTTTTATTCAATTTTGACAACCCCAAGTCCCAAATTGTGAAAAAATTGGTGATTCAAAGTTCACATTCGAGAAACGTCAGAATTGACAGCGACCAAATAAAAGTTTTATATGCGTAGAATTTAGGTTACAATATCAGGTGTGTGTGTGTAGTATGTGACTCTGGCGACGGTGTTTGTTTATTTTAAACAAACTAAAATTATCGAAAAATTGCAAAATCATGCAAGATTCCAACGGCAAAACTTGCTCCCAAAAAAGAGCAAATCAGAAAGTGTATCAAAAGTTCCTTAGATGGAAAGAGCAGCAAGGCATTGGAGAAATTACAGAAATGGTAACCATGGTTTTAAAACAGCAAAATAAAAATTTTATTTCGCTAGCGGTTTAAAAATTTTATGGTGCTACCGGATAAACCAAAGCTTTAGTGGCCTACTGACGGCAAAATAAACGTTTGTTTACATGTCAAAATTGAATAAAATTTATTTATTTTACTTTATACTATGTCAAGTTTGACGTTTTACTGGATCGAACGATTCCGGTAAAATCAAAAAAACGGACAAGTCCGATAAAATTGAGCCAAAAAGGACAAGTGTTCCATTTCCGGAAGCGGCCACTGACCCTTTTGGGTCTCTTTTGCTTTACCTGTTATTGTAAATACAAATGTAAATTTAGTACTTCTGTAACCGTCCTGTATTAAACATCGAAACCGAACGCTGTCTATTATCTCGCACGCAAGAAAACAAAGGTCCTTGGAGCAATATCAAAGTACAATTCGGTATCACATTGTCGTATCAACCAGATTACAAAAAATACTGGTAGGACGAGCCGAGTTGCACAAACATTGGTCCTTCGAGACGGATTGCACAAAACATTCGTCCATCGAGTCGGATTATACAAAACAATAAGTCCTGTAAAGTGTTATAAGTACTATGTGTTTAAACATATGATGCTGATTTGCACGAATAAACAAATTAAAACATTTACCAAAGAGCGGTTGCTAACGATGTCAGAAAAAGTGACTCGATTTGGATTTTTTCTCAAAATAATAATAATATTATCGAATAAAAAAGTATGTTGACAGTATGAAATAAAATACACAACAACATACGTCCGGTAACTCTTTTCGCAGTACTCGTTTCGAAATTAAAGACTCGGCTACCTACTCGTCCTGAAACATATCACTCGTACTGTAAAATTTGAGCTACCGGACCGGATCGTATTTAGAATAACTTTAATTACCATTTATGTTTTCATCAACACTAACAAGTATTTAAAATAACAAGTAATAATTTGTTTGTATTGTTTATTCATTATAATAATTCCATTTATTCACCAGAAACTTTTAAACGAAATAAAATCTAATCGACTAGAAATAACGGCAAAGTTGTGCTAGGCTCATCTGGCAACGTTGCAAATTATATAAATGGTTACTATGAGATTTTTACACATTGTTTTCGTCGCCCTCTGTCGAGTGGTAGCTTTATTAAATGTATTGTTGCTGCGATTTGGGTTATCTACGCGCGCGATTGGTGTCCAAGCTTTTCGCCGGCGTTTGACGGCCGACTGTTGGTGCGCCATCTCTTGTTCGCCGGCCGTTGGCCTGTTCGCTCCAAACAATAGCATGGGTCTATCTATATGTATTTAATCAATGAATCAGGGCTATGAAAGTGTCAGCTGATTCCATAAGAAATACATGGGGAGCTTACGGAACGACATAAAGAGGTCACTAGCGTCACTAAAGGTGCTCCGACCTTGAAGAACATGGTTTCTTTTTCATTTTAAGGTTTTCGGTGAACGTTTTGTCTGGTTTTGTCAACAAGAAATGTCATATTAATTACGGGATCATACGGGATGTTGGGTTATGAGGTTAAAAACAAACGTAAAATTTATTTTAACAAGGTAATAGATACTTACGATACATGTAAAAAATACTAGAAAATTACAGGCTAAAGAGGTCAACAAACTGCAGGTTAAACGAAATAGTTTAATTTTAGATGTGTGCGTGTTTGAGCGGTCCAACATTTATTTTTAAATTTTACTGTGTAAAAAATTCTAACTAATAAAAACTGAAACGAGGTAGGTAATCAAGAGGAAAGTCTTTGCAGGGGTGGTGGAATGGTATTTTTGTATGGTTCGTTTCTTAGTCGCAAACCAGTTAACGACTACGGTGCATAAATTGGGAAAAACACAAAATGTATTACCCATCGGAGTATAAACTGCAAAATGTTTAGGTGGCATCATTAAATCGCCAAAAATCACATCTTCATTGAAGACTTTAAAATGTCACACAATTAAAACAGGATGTACCACTTCGTAAGAATGTGCAAAGTTCACACAAACTTCACAGAAGTGGTGGTGTAAGAATTTTCGTATTAATGAGTATCGACAAACATACCATAAACAGTTGTGTTCTTTCAAGGTGAGTTTCCGGTAACTCACATCACTTAATGATTGTTGAAGAGGCTGGAATACAGGGAAGATGTGTTGTGGAAGTTTGGTTAAAAGAACACCTTGGCAAATTTTTCATTTCAAATAAAATAGTGTTTCACAATTGGTTCTTGCACTTGTATCGAAATAATCTGTAGTAAATAGTTTTCGAAACGTTCTTTGGAATTCTATTGATGTGGGATTTATACAATTCCCAAATTGACGCCTCGCAGAGCCAGACAAATATGTCAAACAATACTGATTTAGTTGGAGCAACCCTTTAGTGAAAATTGTAAACAAATTGTATTCTGTGAAAACTATTAAAAATAATAAGCAAAATGTTTATGTTCCTCAAATTGTTTTTTATTTTTTTGTGGGTGATTTAAAAATATTAAGAGTGAATTAAAAATTTTGCAGTTCACTTGTGGCATTGATTAAATACATATAGATAGACCCATGCTATTGTTTGGAGCGAACAGGCCAACGGCCGGCGAACAAGAGATGGCGCACCAACAGTCGGCCGTCAAACGCCGGCGAAAAGCTTGGACACCAATCGCGCGCGTAGATAACCCAAATCACAGCAACAATACATTTAATAAAGCTACCACTCGACAGAGGGCGACGAAAACAATGTGTAAAAATCTCATAGCAAGCATTTATATATTTTGCAACGTTGCCAGATGAGCCTAGCACAACTTTGCCGTTATTTCTAGTCGATTAGATTTTATTTCGTTTAAAAGTTTCTGGTGAATAAATGGAATTATTATAATGAATAAACAATACAAACAAATTATTACTTGTTATTTTAAATACTTGTTAGTGTTGATGAAAACATAAATGGTAATTAAAGTTATTCTAAATACGGTCCGGTCCGGTAGCTCAAATTTTACAGTACGAGTGATATGTTTCAGGACGAGTAGGTAGCCGAGTCTTTAATTTCGAAACGAGTACTGCGAAAAGAGTTACCGGACGTATGTTGTTATGTATTTTATTTCATACTGTCAACATACTTTTTTATTCGATAAAGTCCGGAAATCAGAGTGAATTTTAAAACACATAAAACGACTTCTTTATTTATTTAAATATTGTCCTGTAACGTCCTGTGACGTGGAATGGAGTTTCTTAATGTACAAAAGTATGTTAGATAATAATCGAAAAATTTTCTTGATTAAAACTAAAGGAAACACAATTATTACTTGGAATAAAAATAAAGAATATCAAGAACTTGTGCTATGTATTAAAAATATTTAATTTCAAATAAGTAAATTATGTTAATAAACCATAAAACCACAAAAATCTTTTTTTAACACAAATTATATTTCAATAAATTTTCAGTAGCGAATTATCGATATACTTAATTGTATTTACATCATAAAATTTATTTATTTTAATTCATACTAAGTCCGATAAAATTGAGCCAAAAAGGACAAGTCTTCCATTTCCGGAAGCGGCCACTGACCCTTTTGGGTCTCTTTTGCTTTACCTGTTATTGTAAATACATACAAATGTAAATTTAGTACTTCTGTAACCGTCCTGTATTAAACATCGAAACCGAACGCTGTCTATTATCTCGCACGCAAGAAAACAAAGGTCCTTGGAGCAATATCAAAGTACAATTCGGTATCACATTGTCGTATCAACCAGATTACAAAAAATACTGGTAGGACGAGCCGAGTTGCACAAACATTGGTCCTTCGAGACGGATTGCACAAAACATTCGTCCATCGAGTCGGATTATACAAAACAATAAGTCCTGTAAAGTGTTATAAGTACTATGTGTTTAAACATATGATGCTGATTTGCACGAATAAACAAATTAAAACATTTACCAAAGAGCGGTTGCTAACGATGTCAGAAAAAGTGACTCGATTTGGATTTTTTCTCAAAATAATAATAATTTTATCGAATAAAAAAGTATGTTGACAGTATGAAATAAAATACATAACAACATACGTCCGGTAACTCTTTTCGCAGTACTCGTTTCGAAATTAAAGACTCGGCTACCTACTCGTCCTGAAACATATCACTCGTACTGTAAAATTTGAGCTACCGGACCGGACCGTATTTAGAATAACTTTAATTACCATTTATGTTTTCATCAACACTAACAAGTATTTAAAATAACAAGTAATAATTTGTTTGTATTGTTTATTCATTATAATAATTCCATTTATTCATCAGAAACTTTTAAACGAAATAAAATCTAATCGACTAGAAATAACGGCAAAGTTGTGCTAGGCTCATCTGGCAACGTTGCAAAATATATAAATGCTTGCTATGAGATTTTTACACATTGTTTTCGTCGCCCTCTGTCGAGTGGTAGCTTTATTAAATGTATTGTTGCTGTGATTTGGGTTATCTACGCGCGCGATTGGTGTCCAAGCTTTTCGCCGGCGTTTGACGGCCGACTGTTGGTGCGCCATCTCTTGTTCGCCGGCCGTTGGCCTGTTCGCTCCAAACAATAGCATGGGTCTATCTATATGTATTTAATCAATGCTTGTGGATAACAACTTATTTGTCAGACTTGCTAAGGATTTAATAAACGCAGTTTAAAACGTCAATATTGAATAAAAATGTTTTGCTTGAATATATTAATAATTTATAAGAAAGAAAAAAATGGCCAATGTCACTAGTACATGCCACCCATTTTTATTTTTGTGTACAATTATTAGTATTATATGAATCACATACGAATGCTACGAAATATTTGAATCTTCGTGTTTCCCGGGAACGGGCTCCCAAGGTCACACCCGTTCCGCAAATATTGCTGAAGTTTCGTTACCGATCTACTGTGCTTATGGATTTAACAGGATTTAACTGTAGTGCTGCAAAATACAAACGAGGAATTTAAGCTTTGAAAAAATAAATTGATTATCACAAAGTAATTACTACTAATTGATAATCATGTATCTAAAGTTATTATAACAAAAAGTGGCTCGAAATTTTAAAAAAGCGCAATTTAAGTTGTAATCTTAAATAGGGGAATTTGTTGATAAAAATTTGGATTTGTAGTAATTTGACAGTTGACACTATTCGGTGGTTTGGTTTATGTTGTTGACAACTATTATGTTATTACTGTTTGTTAGTATGTAGTTCTGGCACAGTAGATCAATAACGAAACTTCAGCAATATTTGCGGAACGGGTGTGACCTTGGGAGCCCGTTCCCGGGAAACACGAAGATTTAAATATTTCGTAGCATTCGTATGTGATTCATATAATACTAATAATTGTACACAAAAATAAAAATGGGTAGCATGTACTAGTGTCATTGGCCATTTTTTTCTTTCTTATAAATTATTAATATATTCAAGCAAAAGATTTTATTTAATTTTGACGTTTTAAACTGCGTTTATTAAATCCTTAACAAGTCTGACAAATAAGTTGTTATCCACAAGTGAATTGCAAAATTTTTATTTCACTCTTAATATTTTTAAATCACTCACAAAAAAATAAAAAACAACTTCAGGAACATAAACATTTTGCTTATTATTTTTAATAGTTTTCGCAGAATACAATTTGTTTACAATTTTCACTAAAAGGTTGCTGCAACTAAATCAGTATTGTTTGACATATTTGTTTGGCTCTGTGAGACGTCAATTTGGAATTGTATAAATCCCACACCAGTACAATTCCAAAGTGTTGTGGTGACCGAATTTAAATCAAAGTTTCGCGCTGAAATTAATTAACAGCGGCGCGAAATCGCATTTGAATAATTTGAATTTGAAAAAAAAAAGGTGCAATCACGAAAAGGAACTCCTTAAACATAGGCAACCAAATATGCATGGAAGGTCTCTTGCACGTAGCGCTTAGGAGTTAGTTGCATGATCTTTGGGTTAGATGGCAGCACGTAGCGCTAGGGTAATTTCAGTTAGAGGGTTGGTAGAAAAGCGGCATGGCGGTAGAATGTGTCATTCTGGTGTGTTTCGTGTAAGTGTAACCACGTGGTAAGAACTAGGTTTAAATTAGTTGGTTTGGTAGTTAATAAAACGGGAGGAAGCCTTTGTTTAACGACGATCAAACGTATTTTTCATAATGATACAGTTGTCCCCAACCCGCGCGGTAAATTCTTGCGCCCTTTTAATCGAAAATTGCAGACTTCCGGTCGGACGCGAACACGTGTTGTGAATCTGTTTCTTTGTTTGTAAATTCACCAATCAAGCTAGTTTTTCTTAATACTCAGCTAGAGCAAACACAATTTAACAATCAGGATTATTTAAATTAACCATTTGCTAGAAGATTTCATGAAATTCACTTAGTCAGGAAAAACACCTTATGTTTAATTACGAATAGGTCTCTGGATGCATATACGTAAGTGTTACATTATAACACTTCTAAATTCTTCACACAAGATTGCTAATAGTTCATTTACGGCAGTTAAACAAGTTCATTATACTGCGGACTGGCGGGGGGTTATGATATTTTCTCCCCTTAGGTGGTTATCATCGTTATCACGATTAATTCATCGGGGCATGTTTCGCAACGCCAAATTGATTAATTAATTAAGGCATGCCCCCAACGCTACAGAAAATTCACGTTACCGAGACGCTTTTTCCTCGCAACGATTTTGGATTTTTACATCACCGAGACGCTTTTTCCCTCGGAGCGATGATTGGATATTTTTGTGTTTGTTTATTATGTGTTTTGTTGGGGTAACCAGTTCGTAGTATTTTAACTTCTCAAAGTAAATTATTTTTGAAGTAACCAATCATTTAGATCATGATATAATTTGGCATAATGTAAACTCTTTGTTTGAACCGTTGATAAAGTGTGGCAAAAATTAATCTCATGTAAATTTTGTTAACTCTGCAAATTTTCACATCATACAATATTTCTTTAATCTCACAATTTTAACCTCAGTAATTTTATTTGTTGTATAAATTTAATTGAACGTAAATTTCATGTTCTACAGTTCTAACCTCACATAACATTTCTATTTGTACAAGTTTATTTCACACCAGATCTTTCGTCTCATGAATCCTTGCTAAGTTTTGTTTTGTAAATACTTTGTTGATGAATGTTTTCTATCATATAAATTATTTGATGTCCAACTTTAATCCCACATAAGAATTATTTGTTGTTTAAGATTTCACAAGATTGTATGGCGCATTTAAATGTTGTTTATTGCTCTTTGAAACTTTAACACTTGTTCAGTTGTTGTTAACATCAGAGTTATAAGAGATTGAATGCTTTAAAATGGAATTGAGGTTAAATGACACAGAAAACGTGGCAGAAGCGAGGTTTGGTTCCTAGTCGAGCTGGCGAGATTTATCGCGCCACCTGTACAAGTCCACAGGTTTGGATAGATTCAGGGGCGGCCGCCGATGTTGTAAATTTCTAGGCTCCTGTACATAGCCTAGATCTCTTGCGGGTTGGACGACCGTAATGGCCTAGTTCCGCAGGGCAAAGTTCGTCATGGGATATGCGTGTGGGGTAGGCTTTGCGATAGATAGAATCACCGTCGCGGGGGGAGAACAGTTCCAGACCGGTAGCTCAGACTCCGCTTATGTCACAACGCTCCAGGGGTACTTTTCTTGTGCTCCTGTTAACTGCCGTAACAAAAAAAAAAAGGAAAGGAGATCGGCCGCCACACGCCTGTAATAACTTGTGTACTTGCATCCAGTTACTTGATTCAGTTTTTGCTTTGTTTTATTAAACTTGTGATATTCCAATATTTGCATTGATTCCAAACAGATGTATAGAATTTTCGTTTGTTCGTTTTCCATATGTGTATGTCTGTAAATTCGCGAGTGTTTTTCTTCCAGTCAATTCGCGAGTGTTTTTCTTTCAGTCAATTCGCGAGTGTTTTTCTTTCACATATCTTAAGGTGTTTGAAATGTAATAAAATGTCGTCCGGGAATAAAACCAAGGGGGTTTTTGCGCTGAGGGGTAAATCTTCGCAGCGCCTTTCCCCCTGTGAGGGTGGTGCCGTTTCCCCCCCTCCAAAACAATTTTTGTCTATTATTTCTTGCGCTCTCGACAGTGTATGCACTTGTATGAAAGAACTTCTTCCCGCCATTTTTCAAAAGCAAAAAAAAAAACACAACGTAGGTTCTCATTTGTTAGACGATCACAGCCAAGGCCAAACTTTGAATTTTTAAATTTTTGCGGGCCTTTCAAACTGTTTCAAGGTCAAATTTTGAAGCGGGAAGTTTGGGTTATCACAGTGTGTTTCGGAAACTATTTACTACAGATTATTTCGATACGAGTGCAAGAACCAACTGTGAAACACTATTTTATTTGAAATAAAAAATTTGCTAAGGTGTTCTTTTAAACAAACTTCCACAACACATCCCCCCTGTATTCCAGCCTCGTCAACAATCATTAAGTGATGTGAGTTACCGGAAACTCACCTTGAAAGAACACAACTGTTTATGGTATGTTTGTGGATACTCATTAATACGAAAATTCTTACACCACCACTTCTGCGAAGTTTGTTGTGAACTTTGCACATTCTTACGAAGTGGTACATCCTGTTTTAATTGTGTGACATTTTAAAGTCTTCAATGAAGATGTGATTTTTGGCGATTTAATGATGCCACCTAAACATTTTGCAGTTTATATTCCGGTAATGGGTAATACATTTTGTGAGTTTTTCCCAATTTATGCACCGTAGTCGTTAACTGGTTTGCGGCTAAAAAACGAACCACACAAAAATACCATTCCATCACCCCTGCAAAGACTTTCCTCTTGACTACCTCGTTTCAGTTTTTATTAGTTAGAATTTTTTACACACTAAAATTTAAAAATAAATCTTGGATAGCTCAAACACGCACACATCGAAAATTAAACTATTTCGTTTAACCTGCAGTTTGTTGACCTCTTTAGCCTGGAATTTTCTAGTATTTTTTACATGTATCGTAAGTATCTATTACTTTGTTAACATAAATTTTACGTTTGTTTTTAACCCCATAACCCAACATCCCCTATGATTCCGTAATTAATATGACATTTCTTGTTGACAAAACCAGACAAAACGTTCACCGAAAACCTGAAAATGAAAAAGAAACTATGTTCTTCAAGGTCGGAGCACCTTTAGTGACGCTAGTGACCTCTTTATGTCGTTCCGTAAGCTCCCCATGTATTTCTTATGGAGTCAGCTGAGACTTTCATAGCCCTGGTTCTGGTTAATTAAAAAAACCGTTTAAACTTGACGTTATTCGCAACCTCACGCTGAATCATAATCACAAGATTCTCTCTGATCTGGAGCCGCAAATAAAAATGTTTCCACTGGTAAGTATTCCAGACTTCTTGGGCTTGTGTCATTCTGCCGCTTTAAAAACGCTGTTAATTTATAAAATTTCAAATGATTTATGTTATGTTTGATGCCAAGAGGACTTTTCAGAACTGAATATATTGTCCACAGTGTGGAGGCTTTCATAATTTCCGACTTAATTTGGAAATAAACCACGAGCGTCGTTTCAGAAAATTCTCGTATTTTATTTTCTTCGCACCACTTGATGAATTTTTGATATTCGGCTTCATATGGACCTGCAGATTTTGCAGGCAACAAATTTGCAGTTGCTTTATCTGCAATTTTCTGAATACGTGCACGATTTTCCATTTCAACTTACTTTGAAATTCAAAATCTAGCCCGGACAAATTGACAGATTGGTATTTGACGTATTTGGTAATAAATTCAATACCAACATAATTTCGTGTGTTGGGCATAATCGACATATTTCACTAATTGAATGAATCGAAATAATCGTTTAAAATAATCGAATAATCACTCGAAAATTCGATCAATGTCCAGTGCGCATGCGTGGCTTGACGAAATCTGAATCGAACATTCAATTACGATTTATTTATTGATTGAAAATAGTTTCATTGTCAGTGGTCCGTATTATTTTCTCTCAATTAATATTTAGAGACGTTCGTTATTTTTTTTTTCTCTGATATATGCTTTTATCGTATTCTTTTCTCACTCACTGTAATCAAAATTTTAGAAACCGATTGGCTTAACAAAAGGGAAATCATACGGCCCAATATGTTTGTAAATTATTATATTTACTATTATGTAGTTAGTTATATTCAGTCACACTTGTAACACACTACCACCATCCTAACAAATGAAATTTACTAATGATTTCGATTATTTTCTACGGTTAATTGCCTGAATCCGAATGAATTATTTCGAAATCTCGAATCGTAATCGGTTCGTGTACTCGTGCGCAATCGAAACGAAAAACGAAACGAATAAACGAATGATTTCTAAACGATAATCGAATGATCGATTATTCGGGTATAATCGAGATATCTCGATTATATCATTCGTAATCGCCCAACACTAGACTGAAAACTCCATTGCATTACTCACTTACATACAGCGCTCGACTGCGTCTCGCGCCGTATTCCCGTTCGTAATGCAATGGACCGTTTTCAACACTTGTAACATAAATAACTATTGTCATTATTGTTTTATTTCAGTATCCGAACGTCTAGCAACAAAAAATTATGGAACAAACTCACGCTATTCGTGCAAGCAGAAGTTTTGCATTTTTTGCAAAACTCTCAAAACTAATTTAGCACGTCATTTTGAAATTTGTCACTCAGAAGAGGCAGAAGTAAGAAAATTCTTAAGTTTCAATAAAGGTTAGTTATCAAGTTAGTTGGAATGTGTAATTAAGTAAGTTTAAATTGCAGGTAGTCCTGAACGTTGCGAAATTATAGCAAATCTACGAAAAAGTGGCAATTATAATTACAACAAGAGCAATAAAGATAATCCCATTCTTATCAGACGAGTGCAAAAAGGTTCACGAGACTCTTTAGATGCCCTAATTGCAAAAGGATTTTATTCACAGATAACACTATCTCGTCATTATGCCTACTGCTGCAAAGATCTGAAAGATAAAAATGCTAGTTGATCTGTTTTAAGAGCTGCTCGTGCCATGGTTAGTAAAATTCATCCGGCGGCATGTTTGCAACTAAAAGAGAAAATTTTGCCGCCAATGAAACAGGATATAATATTGGATACTGTCAAAAAAGATATGCTGTTAATTTTGATTGGCAATTATTTAGTCCCCAAATATAGAGAACACCAGGAGTATATGATACGGAACAAATTGAGGTTTCTAGCAACATATTTTTTAACTGTGAAAAAAATTGATAATAGCATTGACGAATTTCGTAAGTTGTTCTACCCTCAACATTTTGATTTGGCACTTGAAGCAGTAAAACAGATGGGAGAAATTGATAATAATTCATCAGTGTACAGTAAACCAACATCTGCATTGACCATAACACATTATCTAAAAATTTGTTGTAATATTTTGCAAAGTCATTATATTCGAGGAGGAGACGATGGAAACGAACAAGCTGTTAAAAGATTTTTTAAACTCCTGAAAACAGAAGTTCCTGGTAAAATAAAGAAACCAGCCCATAGAGATCTGTATGAAATGAAAAGAAAAAAAATGATGACGAAAAGAAGTATCATTCCAACGACAAAAGATGTTGAAAATTTTAAAAGTTACATTTTAAAAAATGCAGCAAAAACTTTTACAAGATTCATGACTAAAGAATTTTCTTTTACACACTGGAAGACTTTAGCGGAACTCACACTGATGTATATCAGTGTTTATAATAGAAAACGAGCTGGTGAAGCCCAAAGAATACTTGTGGAGGATTTTTGAAATATACAGACTTTGCGTGATGCAGTACTCCCAGAACTGCTCAACAATTTAGGTGACAATAGAATAAAGAAGTTGATTGCACATACAAATTAATGATCAGAGGAAAACTTCACAGAACGGTGGCAGTTATAATTCCCCATTATATAAAGAAATATTTAACATTTATTAATGACTATAGAAGTCAGGCTGGAGTATCGGACGATAACCCTTATATTTTTGGCTTGCCGGGGAAAATGGTAGGACAGCGATACAGAACTTTAGAAACGTGTCGAATAATTAGAAAGTATACAGCTATGGCAAAATTACAAAATCCATTTTCTATAAGAACAACCCTTCTACGAAAACAGTTTGCAACAAAGACCTCAACAATGAACCTTCAGGATCATCAAAAAGAAACCGTCGTTAATTTTATGGGTCATCAACGAAATATACACGACGAGTATTACAGGCAGCAGATAGTTGTAGGTGATTTAATGATAAAGAAAATCTTAGATCAAGAAAGCCAAATGACCATGGACGAAATTTGTGAATGAAATGAAGACAAAACTATTGATCCAGGTATTTTTGGAAAAGAAATAGGCATTTTGTTATAACACTTATGTTTTTTTTTTTAGATATAGAACGACCTCTTGTCACAAATTGTTCTGTTAGGACTTGCACTGAAGGTAATCACTTAATACTAAATTCACAAAATATTGCTAAGTTTTTCATTCTGATGGCTAATTTTATTTTCTCGATGTTTTATAACTTGTTCAAGACGAAAAAGTTTCTGGCTCGTTTCTGGCTGTCTATCAGCGACTTTATTAGGTAAGTGATCTCCAAAACTACCAGAAAAATTGTTGTGTAGATGATATTTTAGCAACCAAACTTTATTCTTTTATTCCCACCAACAATTTGAAGACATTCACATTTTTGGGAAAAAATCACTATTGTGTAATAAAGTTTTAACAATATAACTTTAAAGCTGTAATTCCTAATGCTTCTGAAATCTTGCAAAGATTGTAAAATTATCATAGCCAAGATAAGTTGTTAATCAAAATGTATCTGCTTATCCCCTTTCAAAGAATTGATGACGTACTTTCATAATTTTGACAAATAAATCCTATCTCAAACATGCAAAACATTATGAATCTATACTTTCACAGGCTCTTGTAAAAATTATGAATGCTTTGGTAAACTACTTACAAGTGTAGTAGTGATGTCTGACAAGAACGCACGTGTTATATGTGCTGTCTGAGATTCGGCCGAAGACGACACTAAGGCCTTAATTATGTGCTCTGTGTGTACCAAAAGCTTCCACGTCCGCTGCGTTAATGTGAATCTACGAGGTTTCCATAAGAAGAAGAACTGGATATGTAACACCGCTGTTTGCCGTGAAACCTCCGAAGATTCCGAGGATATGGAATTCAAAAGTGACATTTTCCTGGACGCAGATGACAAAGTAGTAGATTATAAACTTTTCCATTACATTTTGAAACAGAAAGATGAGTTAATCCTCGAATTAAGAGGTGTTATCAAATTAATGAAGAGTCACATTGACCTACTACACTATAAAAACCCTGAAAACCCCGACAAAAAGGTCGGTAAGAAACCTGATAACGATATCGCCAACAGCGCTGAAGGCGAACCATCAAGAGAGACAGCAGCTATGGTGGACACGATTGAACACATAAAAACGAGAAGCGACACTACAATCAAAACAAACTCGAAATTGTCAAAATCGACCTTAAACAACACAAAAAAGGACGCTAAACATCATCAGACCCAAAAGAAAATAAGCGGATCCAACAAAAGCAAAGTAGGTGATACCGTCGGCGTCACCAAAACATCGAGCACGCCGAGACCAAAAAACGACACATCTAACAAAAAGTGTGTTATTGGGATAAATAGTGATTCCGGTGCTTTGAAATCATCACCAGCAAAAGCATATACCTCTATATTAGACGACTTGCCAAAACTACTACAGCCGATGACCTGAAGACGTATCTTATGAACGACTTCCCGGAAGTGATCTGTGAACTACTTGAAAACAAACACGAAAAAAACCACGCCAGATTCAAAGTAACCATTAATTTTGAAAACCTCGAAAAAATTAACAAACCGGAATATTGGCCAAGCGGAGGTTTAATATCAAGATTTTTTCACCCAAGGAAGCCACCGCAGCACCACAAATGCCCTCTATAACAAGTGAGAGGAAACGTGGCAAATTGTCCCAGGAACGTTTAACAACTGACAATTGGTTGAATATTTTCTACATTAACATTCAGTCATTGAGATGTAAAATTAACGCAATAGAATTATTTTTTCTAGACAACCCTTTTGACATTAT
Source organism: Zophobas morio (assembly GCF_036711695.1). Taxonomy (NCBI): domain Eukaryota; kingdom Metazoa; phylum Arthropoda; class Insecta; order Coleoptera; family Tenebrionidae; genus Zophobas; species Zophobas morio. The sequence goes on along the minus strand of NW_026972189.1, from coordinate 194,543 downwards.
CTGTTTTAGCGAACACTGGCTGAAGATGGAGGAAATGGAGATTCTAACAATACTCAAATATAAGGTCGCTGGTAGTTTTTGCCGTAGCAACGGATATGGAGGATGCGCGATATTGGTAAATACTAGCATAAGATACTCGGTTGTAAATTTAACATCGGTTTGTAAAGAAAGAGTTTTGGAAGCAGCCGGAATATAATTAGTCGGCAAGGGGGTTTATATCATTACCATTTACCGACCGCCAAAATGTAATTTTGAAGAATTTTTATACTTATTTAACAACCTTCTTTTAAAGTTGGGCGATAAGGACGCAATAATAATAGGCGAGTTTAATATTACGTTTAATTCACCAGATCATAAGGTAATGACTTTCCTAGATCTTATTCACAGTTACTAAATGAGAGTTCTAGTTAAGGAAAACACGAGAAAGCTAAACTGCATTGACAACATTATAACTAATATAAATACACCATACAGAACTAAAATTATTGAGACTAGACTATCAGATCATGATGCCATCAGTATCGACGTGAGCGGTCCAAAGTCCGAACCAAGTTGTGGGAGTAAAATATCGTGCAGACCTTTTACAAAACACGGATTATATATGTTCTATAACTATGTATCTGAAATTAACTGGTTCTTTGTTGAGGATGTCAGCCTCAGTCTAGAACAAAAATGGCAACAATTTGTAACTTCACTATCAAATGCAGCAAAAAAATCATTCCCACTAAAGACTTTCAAAAAGGAGAAGTCTGCTAGTACCGCATTCCTAAAAAAAAACACAGAAGTATTACAGTTAAAGGAGTATGTAGAATTATTTCATAGTTTAAAATCACATTTCCCGGGGAATGAATATTTTAAAATTGCATGCAAAGAGTACAAGAAACTTCTTAATGACAAAGTAAACTACCTCAAAAAGAAAAATATAGAACACGTACTCAAAAGCTCGCCCAACTTACCTGGGGACGCGTGGAAAATAAGTAATACCAGCAGAAATAGTAATAAAAATAATAATTGTTCTGAGGTACTCAATGCGGAGGATTTTAATAGCCACTTTGTTAATGTTGTTCATGACTTAAAAGTAAAAATGGCGAATGACCCGGAAATTCTAGCGGACCTAGCTGACACACAAACAAATAAACATTGCCCTACAAAGTTCACTTTTAAAGAAATAAGTTTTAATGAACTTAGAGATGCAGTAACTAAAATAAAAAATTGGTCTAAAGAGTTTAGACAGTACTTCCCTCGCTGTCGGAAACTTGACGACTGCATGCCTATTGTATTTTTTTCTCATTACATTTTTGTAGTGGGAATTTAAAAAAAAATTGCGATGACGTCATCAACATTTTTGCAATGACACGTATATCAGTTGGGATAGATGTAGTGTAATACTAAGAATAAAATTATTGTATTCCCAAATTTTCGGGAAAATGAATTGGGTCGTTTTGAATATTGATTTCTTATAATCAATAAAATAACGAAACAATTTACTCACGTATACGGCGCCGGTGTGTAATATGTAGAGAGCGAATTTCTGTCGTGCTAGGCAAGGCCAAACTCGGTATGGCTCGTACGGGATGCGAATTCATTGCGGTTACGGACTGCACTTCGTTTATTTGAGATTAGAACAACGCTGTTTCGTTGCACTCTGCTGTTAATTCCCGTTCTCATTTACTTAGCCGTTTGATTAATAAATCGTTAATTATATTTATGGAATTAGTACCGATTAAATTCAGTGATTATCTATCACCCGCTATTGAGTCCCGGCGATCCAGCGCGTCCCCACCTATAATCGTGACGTAGCCCGACAGAAATCCGCTGTCTAGTAATATGAGAGGCAACTGAAAATCGTTTATGTATAAACATTCTTAATTTAAGATGACAAGCGTAACAGCATACGTGAGAGTCAAACAGAGAAACTGTAAACAAAACGACCATCGGTTTTATTGCTTCGACTTCCGCTTATTATATAAAACATTGAGTTTTATTTTAATTTTTGACGGTGGAATTCACAATTGGTTGATTATAAACATGTCTATTCCACATTCGCGGAACCTAGACAGCGCACACGTCTGTAATGTTAAAGTCGATGTAAATAAGCGTGCTACCCTAATGTTTCAACCGAGTTTTTACTTTAAAAAATTTTGTGTCTACCAAATTGGGTTGGTCCAATGTGATACTAATAATAAGTGTTGCCTTTAATTTAATCAATAAAATAAATTGACTTCATTAATTTTTTTGAGCCACCTCTTAAGAAAATCTAAAAAATATGAATGAAGTGATAAATCACAAGTACTCATCATATTTTTACGCTTTAGATAGGATTTATTCGGCAAACTTTCGAGCTGACGTCATCAATTTTTTTGAGGGGGGTTTAGCAAATACATTTTGATAAAAAAGTTAACGTGCTTATGATAAATTTAATACGTCTCCTATGTGTCAAAGCATTCGGTTTTGTAGTTCCTGATTAACTCAATAAAATAAATTCACGCATTCATTAATTTTTTGAGTCACTCTGTATATGCAAATCGAAAAAATTTGAATGGAATGATAAATCACAAGAAGAGACTCACCATATTTTGTAAATTTTAGATAGGATTTATTCGGCAAAATTTTGTGGTGACGTCATAAATTTTTTAGGGGGTACGACCAAATACATTTTGATAAAAAATTTACCATGCTTATGATAACTTTAAAACATCTCCAAGATTTCAAAGCATTCGGTTCTGTAATTCCTGATTAAATCAATAAAATAAATTGAGGCATTCATTAATTTTTTTCGGTCATCCTATATATGCAAATCGAAAAAATTTGAATGGAATGATAAATCACAACAAGAAACTCACCATATTTTGTACATTTTAGATAGGATTTATTCAGCAAAATTTTGTGGTGACGTCATAAATTTTTTAGGAGGGGACGACCAAATACATTTTGATCAAAAATTTACCATGTTTATGATAATTTTAAAACATCTTCAAGATTTCAAAGCATTCGGTTTTGTAGTTCCTCAGTAAATCACTAAAATAAATTTTGCGCATTCATTAATTTTTTTGAGTCACCCTGTATATGCAGATCCAAAAAATATGAATGGAGTGATATACCACAAGTACAGACGCATCATATTTTGTACATTTTAGATAGGATTTATTCGGCAAACTTTTGAGCTGACATCATCAAGTTTTTGGAGGGGATAACCAAATATATTTTGACTAAAGATTTATGATGCTCTTTAGAGCCTTAAAACATCTGCAACATTTTAAAACATTTGGGTTAGCAGATTCAAAATTAAATTGCAAAATGTTGTTTTATGATTTTGATTTTTTTTCCAAAAATCTGGACGTTGTTGGATGTATGATTGTTACTCATACATACGTACCGAAAAAGATTGATATAAATGATACACAAACATGTGCTGTGTAACACTGTATTTACTTGTTGTTGACAGTTCGGAGTCTATGTACAAAGTTGTTAAAATCGGAAGCGATACATTGCAGGCAAAAGAGAAAGTTGGGGACGCTTGCTGACAAGGGCCGCGGTTGGTAGGTAAAACCGAAACCCGAACATGGTCCGGCGCCTTGAAAGAACTAACTTTCAACATGACAAAGTATAACAATTGCAAATATGAAATACATAATATGTGTCTACATGACAGGTGCATACATTGACAATGAAATAGAGTACAGAACACATAGAAAAAAAGGGGTAAATTTAGACACTGCACATTTGTTTATGTCGGAAGCACACACAGCTTAGTCACTTGCAGGTTAATCACATCATGCGCGGTTCTCACTGTCACTACGCGAATGGGGCCATGTAGACCGGGATGAACAGTAGTAACGCGTCCCAGTGGTCCATATAAGCTGGGGTGTGTGGTCCTCCTTAATGACCACCAATTCGTCCACCTTATGCCCTTGTGGCTGGCCTTAGTCCATTTTGGGCGATGATGAAGTTGACCCATATGTTCTGCTGTCCACCCTTTCCAAAATTGCTGCTGAGTGGGACTGAATTGTTGCCACCTGGAGAGCCGGTTCGTTGAGACCGTGGTGACGTTATTCTCTGGAACAGCATTTAGAGGGGTTCCAACGAGGAAATGACCGGGAGTTAAAGGAGTTAGGTCATATGAATCTTTGGACATGGTGGTTAACAGGCGCGAATTCAAGCACGTTTCGACTTGTATTAGCAACGTCTGTATTTCCTGGAAATTAAATAAAAATGCACCAGTAACGCGCTTCAACTGACTTTTCGCAGATTTGACCATTGCTTCCCCGATAGTCCCCATATGTGGCGCGGAAGGCGGAATGAAATGAAAATTGATGTGGTTAGTTGTCAAATCATTCAGCAAATTTGTATTTGAAGCCCGTTTGGCTAAAGTGACACGTGCTTGGTAAAGCACGGGATCATCCCACCACAAAGTTTTTTCGTATCGTCTGTCTTCGGGTTGAAATAAAATTTGATGATACATATTACAAATGTCCGCTGTAAAAGCAACCTCATGCGTCCTAGATCGAATTATTGCATCGGAAATGTCGTTTTGTATTTTTGGCCCTGTACTCAGACAAGCATTTATGCTTTTTCCGACTGATGGTTTGACTGACCCATCAAACACTACGCAAATCTTTTCAGTGACCCCGTCAGTTTTGGAAACCGCATGATGAGGCAAAAAATGATGGGGTTTACTTTCGATTTTTTGCTCTGTAAATGAACCTAGTAAAAGCATATGATCTAAATTAATGTCTTCTTTTATAAAATTATGATAGTTGATTTCTAACATAATATTTTTTGCGAACTTAAGTTCCGATGAGTACAATCGTTGAAGCGCGATTTCTTTCGAATTCCTCAAAATTGGGAAACTCTTGCTAAAGGTTAATCTGACTTGAAATCGTCCGTTGGACAATCGAGTGGCATTGTTAATAAAATAGTTCTCATGTTGTATTTCAAGAGCTGTGAGCGGCTTATCATCGTTTGAATAACTTTCAAGTTTCCAGAACTTTTCAACTTGGTTTTCTAAATTGACATCATCGACCCCGCAATGTAGATTTTGAATTTGACCTACACATAACAGTTGCCAAAATAATCCAGCTCCGATTAACAGATCGACTGGCTGTGACAAATTGAAATTAAGATCGGCAAGTTTTACCGCTTCAGGTATGTCCAGCTCATCTTTAGAAAAGGTACGGACAGGTATATTCTTAGAAATTTTGGGAATGACCAGACAATTTAAAGCTGTTGTAAATGAGTAATGTAACGACTCGATCTGTACCTGAACCTTTTGTCTAGCGGTCGTATTTGAACATTGAATACCTGCTACGACCACATTTGCATTTTGTGTACTTAAACCCAATTTGTTAGTGGCGGCTTCAGTAATAAAATGCGATTCTGAACCCACGTCTAACAAAGCCCGGAATTTTTGAAATTTGTTTTTACAATCCTTTATTAGAATTATTGCTGTAGACAAAACGGCTTGTGGAAAAAGGGCGGATGAGCAATAAACTCCACTGGTACTAGGCTGGTTTTCGTTTGAATGGGAGGGTTGGTCACTATGTAAAAGTGTATTATGTTTCAATTGGCATAATTTACATGACATAGATTTACAGCTATCGGACGTATGCGATGGTTTGAGACAATTTTGACATAATTTCAACCTATCTACCTGAGACCTTCTTTCCGAAACACTGAGTTTTAAAAAGGTAACACAGTTGTAAATTAAATGAGATTTTTTACAAAAATAACAAGTGGATTGTGTACTATTGCGATTTACTGCCGCTGTAAATGTAGACACCTTTTGTGTTTTAAGTGTATTATAAAAAGGTAGCCATTCAGTATAAATTCCGCTAAACGGTTTAATAACAATCGGGAGCGACTGCACCGATGGTGACGGTGTGCTCGTAGGTGCGTTACCTTGCGGTGCAGATGAAGATGTTTTAACGCGTTTTTGTTCAATAGCATCTTCGACATCTGCACATAAATCGTAATACGCGTTTTCAAAATAAAGTCTTGTGGTAGCTTGTTCTAAATCGGGGGTGGCGTCATCAAGAGCTTCAATCTGAGAATGGATTTTGTCAAACTGAGCCTTAATACGTACAAAATCGCGCAATCTTACTCTTAGTCGAGAAGCGGATGTACTTAGATTGTTTGTTTCAAACCACAACTTGAAACGCGATATTTCGTCGTGAATGCGATTTCTTTTTAAGAATAAAATTTGTAAATTTCCTGCATCCTCTGGTGTAGGATTTGAGTCGGAAAATGTTTCGGCATTGTCGTCACCTTCCGCGCCTGCCATGTGTGGAGCATCGAAAGTTTGCGAACGCGTCATAACCATTTGAAAAACCGCTTAGTTGAAATACGTAAAACTGGTACAGTTCGGGCAAGGTAAATGGTACTTGCCAATGAAATTTAAATAAAATGACGTACAATTACGGTCGAATGCGTGCTTGACCGGAAATAGATAAAGAAAAGGAATAGTTGGAACCCACTCACCGCAATAAGGCCCTATGGCACCTGGGACGGCTAGACTGATTCGCTGCTCTCCTGTCCGGTTGGGAATTTCCAATGGCTGGATCCCGTCTCCCGATGCAGGCGTCGAAAATTGCCAAAACCGTAATAAGATCACCTGGAGCCTGGGTGAATTGACTGGATGGGCTGAATTCGCTGCTCTCCTGCTCGGTAGGGAACTCCGATGGCCGGTAGGCCACGTCTCCCGATACAGGCGTCGAAAATTACCAAAAACGTGACCTTAGTCACTTGGAACCTTGGATGAAACGACTGGATGGGCTGGATTCGCTGCTCTCCTGTCCGGTAGGGAACTCCGATGGCCGGTAGATCACGTCTCCCGATACAGGCGTCGAAAAATGGCACCACCGCGTTTTATTGTTGAATTCACAGCACTGGATCACACATGTGGAGAGATCCGGCTCGAAGGACCAATGTTGGATGTATGATTGTTACTCATACATACGTACCGAAAAAGATTGATATAAATGATACACAAACATGTGCTGTGTAACACTGTATTTACTTGTTGTTGACAGTTCGGAGTCTATGTACAAAGTTGTTAAAATCGGAAGCGATACATTGCAGGCAAAAGAGAAAGTTGGGGACGCTTGCTGACAAGGGCCGCGGTTGGTAGGTAAAACCGAAACCCGAACAGACGTTTCGGGTAAAAACTGAATTCGGAGTCGTAAACTACATGTGTAGGACTATGTTATTTTATACAATTTAAGACCCATTTACCATGTACAATTTTGAAGTGACGTCATCGCATTAGTGGTGGGGATGATTAGACAAATTTTGGTTAGCGTTTTACCATCTACATGATATTCCTAATATAAGTACAAAATTTCACAACAATCGGTCCAGTACTTTAGGAGATTATCTGTCTAATAAAAATCCGGGACGGCAGACGGACAGACGGACAGACGGACGGACAGACGGACAGACAGACGGAAATGGGAGACCTATTTCTTCGTATTCTAGGAGTCATGAAAGATCGAGAAAACGTAAAAGTAGAGAGTCGGCCGACGGACTCGATTACAATACTTCCTTTGCTTACGCTCGGGAAGTAAAAACAAAAATAGTAGGGACTTGGATGAACTTAACATTATCATGCTTAACTATATAATAAACTTAATAAATCTGAGTATAAAGCATGCATTTTTTCCACAATGTCTAAAATATTCCAAAGTACTCCCAGTTCATAAAAAAAACAGTGGGGACAGCTACAGTAATTACCGCCCAATTTCAATAATCCCAACATTATCAAAAATTTTAGAAAACAACTAACGTAATTTGCCTATAGCAAGGATTTGTTATGTTCTTCACAATTTGGGTTTAGGGCTAAGAGATCGACAACTTTGGCGATTCAGGAATTGATAACGTATATATCTGAAGGATTTGAAGAAAAAATGTATATTGGGGTCGCGTTTTGCGATTTGTCTAGGGCATTCGATTATGTGGACCATAATTTACTGCTCAGCAAATTAATAGAAATTGGAATTACGGATCAATCTCTCACACTACTAGAAAGTTATCTATTAGATCGTTATCAAGTCACAGTATATAATTCCGCCACATCTACTCCTTGCAAGATCGCGTACGGCGTGCCTCAAGGCTCCATTTTGGGACCCTTACTTTTCCTAATATACGTAAATAATTTACCGGCAGATGTAGATGTTAAAATGATCCTATACGCGGATGATACAACTCTGCTATTAAAAGATGACGAACCAAATAAACTAGTAGACAGGCTTAACTCAGCACAAACAAAGGTGGCGGATTGGTTTCTGAAAAACGGTCTCTTCTTAAACAAAGACAAAACGGCCTCAATGATCTTCTCAACAAAAACAATAACTTCAGAGAATCTTGAAAATATAAAATTCCTTGGAGTAATAGTGGATTCAAAGTTATCCTGGGACGCTCATGTTGATGCTGTTGAAACGTTGAGAACACATTAAAGTAGCCATTCGCCCCATGACATGAATGATTGCGATGATTGACAAATTTTAAATCATATATATTTTTAGTTGGGAATTTAACTCCTCCGCCAAGTACCAGTCAGGAACCAGTTTTTACGACTCCAAAAAATAAAATAAAAGTTGTTAGAAAATTTAATTATTGTAAGTATTAGTTTCATCCTAAATTGAAAAGTCTTTTCTGCAGACACTTAACGAATATTGGCACCAGAAAGCGTTATGTAACAATTTTTATAACATTATAAACTTTATAATTTAACGTTTCATACGAATATATGTATTTAAACCTTTTAAAAACATTATGATGGTTCAGAAAATATTAAACAATTGATTTTACCAGGATTTTAGTTATTCCGTAAAAGGACATTGACAACATATATTCCTTAATTAATCCGATTCACTTGTAGAAATTAACTTTTAAAATTTTAGTTTCTGTATTCCTAACAGATTGCAATAATTATTCACGTAATTTTTTAAGAAAAAAAATTTGTTAAATCATAGTTCCGCTAGTTTAGGCTAATAAGACTAATAAGCTGCCTATTTTTTGAATCTTAACATTTTAGCTCCATCATCCGAACCATACAGCGGTGGAAGTAGTGATGAGTGGGACCCCGGAAATGTTTCCCACATTCAAAAAACCCTTGCTCCAAGTAAGTATACAGTAATACTTACATCCTAAAAATCAGAAACTTTAATTTCTAGTGACTACAAAACGCCGTGTGTGGTTGACACCAAAAAAGTCGACAGCAAAAGTTCTGTTTAAAAACTGCATAGAAAAATTAACAGTACCTAGTCTGGCAGAATGTTCAGAAGCTATTGCTCACTCAAAAACTCTGCAAACCCGAACGGCGCAGCAAGTAAGGCAGTGGGTGGAACACTATATTAAAACCAATTACATACTTGAAATGTAGGTATAATGATTTTATTTATTAAAACATTTCAAATCTGAGGAAAAAATTCTACAGTACACCAGAAAAGCAGCTTGTTCGTAAAGCTTTTGGCACCTACATTGCGGAAAAATTGTATCCATCAGGATTTGAAATAAGCGAATTAATTAAAAAACATCCCATCCTCAGAAGGCGCTCCACAGCTTCTATAAAAAGTTTTCTGCAACATGAAAGATCAAAAATGTAATCATTGTGTTTGCTTATATGTACCCGTAATAAATAATTATAAATAAAGATAATAACCCAATTCAAATTCTGTTTTATATTTTATTAGAAATAAAGTGGAAATAATGTATTTAATTTGAAACTAAATTTTCTTAAAGTGCTATATTAGAATGCTGTACCACGAAGTGCATACATAAATGAATTCAATCCCATTTCCCCATAAGTTAGGCACCCAGTAAAACACGATCGTAGCGAATTTCCGGTGCATACAGTTTGGCTTCACGTAAGAGTGCACATAATACTTGAGGTCAAACTGTTTGTTAGACATACATATATATACAGGATTATCATAAATGATTGTAGTCGAAGTAGGCGCTGACGCAATTGTTTTGATGTGCCGCTTCTTACTTTCAAAAAATTATTAATTATAGTCCACTAAAGTTATGGGGAATTTTTGTTTTGCTTTGCTGTCAGAAGAATGTCATACTGGTCATATGTCATAATACTTTCCCGCGCACGTCTTGTTTACTTCTGTTGTTGTTCCAGTCTTCTTTGTTATAAATTAAATTGAATTAAACCAGTTTTTATCAAAACTACAACGATTGAAAACAGCGATTAAGGTAACTAGAAATGAATTAATCTGTATTCATATTTCAAATAAATCTGTTTTAGGTTAAGATGGGGTACACTCTTGAACAAAATACGTTTATTGTTGTCTTACTATCGAAATGGAACGTTAAATGCGGACGGGTAATGGGTGTATTCTGTTCAAGCTTGCAAGGATGAGTATTTGGCAAAATTTCCAGAATTAAACATTGAAGAACAGTCTTTAATGACACACATAAGAAGAATCGTTTACCGATTCAACAGCACTGGAAATGTTTCTAAAGGCAAGTCAGCAGGAAGGCCTCCAATTAGTGAAGAGGTCGTCGAAGATTTGAGGGAACAAATGGAGCAAAGCCCAAAAAATCTTTAAATAAACTGTCTTTGCAATCTGGTGTCCCATACACCACTTGTCAGAAAGTTTTAAAAAGAACATTACATGTGCATCCCTATAAAGTATCGTCAGTCCATGAACTTAAACCAGCTGATTATCCTTGTCGTGTTGCATATTGTGAATGGTTTCAAAACAACATGAACAACAACAGAATTTTGGATTTGTCATTTTTTTCCAATGAAGCATGGTTTCTTCTAAATGGCTACGTTAATTTACAAAATTATAGAGTTTGGAGTGCTGAAAATCCTTTTGTTTTTGAAAAGAAGAATTCCTTGAGTACCCAGAGCAGTGATTATACTGTACCAAAAAAAAATTGTGATGCCTCAAATTGTAGACGAGCAAGCAAATGTGAAAAATTGTTATTCATCTAGCTCGTTTTCCAGATTTCATTGGCGCCTCGGACTGCATATGCACATATAAAAATTAAATTACCAGGTATATGAATTTTTGTTAACATATGTAGAACACAAAAAATGAAATAGTAAAAGTTATAAGTGGAGAAGATCCAGAAATTTTTAGAAATCAGGAAGATTATCTCTTGATTAATGTACAAACCATATGTGATGAAATGATTAAATTTCAAATATTGTGGCACAATGATCAGTAGCTACAAATGATGGTACTATTTTTAATCATTGTTCAGTTTAAGATCTGTTTGAAAATACACAACTGCAAAGTTGTGTGCTCTTGGATAGAATATTTTAAGAGAATTTTATTATATTTCTAAGTAACAAGTTATCCCTTAAAAAAATACTTGTTGACACTGCTGATATATCCCGTTACTCCAGCACAACAGCTCTATTATCAGTGACACATTGGAAGCCGCAATAGAATTGGGTGCACATTTGGGATTCTGAAATGACAGTTTCCTGTGTCAACAGTTGTGATTGTCGCTGTTGTTTTACACATTTTAAAACAGATTGTAATATTTGACAGTAAAAATTTATTGATAATAAATTATTTTTTTTTGTTGATTTCATTTATAGTGAAAAACATTAAAATTTATTTATAAACTAACAATATCTCATGTTATTGTTAACATTACATTAAAAATGAGCATCATTTAATTGAATATGGACTCTTTAATGTTTTAATTTGAAGTAAGTACATTTAATTCAATGTCTGGTTTTAAAACCCTTTTCCCAAAATTCAATTCTTCAATTTCTCGTTCCTTCTTTTGTTGTTAACAACTCCTGCCCGAAATATTGGTTTTTTAATTTTACCACTTCATAACCCTGCCACTGCTGTGAAATTATGTTCTCATGAACAGTCTCCATAATCTTTGCTCTTCTTCCACTTTCCACTAAACCAATTTTTAGTGTGAAGTGTGAAGTTACTGATCCATCAGCTTTTTAAAATTATTTGGAATGTAACACGCCAGTGGTCCTCAAAATAAACAGTAAATTTTCTATAGATAACAATGAAATGTATACGTACTTCTTTTGAGGTTGTTGGTAAGTCATGACCACAGAACACTGACTACCACCCTGTTCAACTATGCTTTTCTGTTGAACATTGGAACCAAGACTGTGATGTCATCTTGTACCTAAACAGACAGGATTTCCTGCGCACCATCTTGGCTATTTGTTGGTTTAATGTTTTCATTTTCGTCCCCACTATGTGAAATGTACGTCTCCAGTCTCCACAAGTGTTTTGATTTGTGATGTCCGTAACTTAACCAAAACAAGGATCCATTGTTTCAAATACTGGACGTGGTCCTTTGCCAATCTTTCTTCTTTCGGCCTCTTCGTCTGCGGCTGTTTTCCGGTCTTCATTTTTCTAGTTCTCGTACCACTTTTTTTTAGAATTTTTGTCGCACCAGTAAATGACATCGTCCTTTTTATTTTCTATGGTAGCTTTGGATTCATATTCATAATCTTAATCCATAATTAAAACCTCCTCCGGTGTACAACTGGTTATTCGGCATTTTGTTGTTCCATATTTTTTTGATAAACTGCACGAACACACGAGGCACCCGGGCACGGACACAAATGAATTTACGTAACACTTCTAAGTGTTAAGTGAAAGAGGTGCAGTTATGCCTAAACACTTAAAAAATGTTTTATTTATTTTTGAAAATAACCTCAAACAGAACATGACATTTAATTAATAGTTCGAATTACTTCGAACCGTATTATGAAGCGGCAACAGCAAAAAATTCATTTGTTTTCAAAGCCAAGTTGACTACAATCATTTATGATGATCCTGTATATATATATATATATACATAAGTTTTGTATTAAGTGGCACCCTGTAGGATGAATGTAATTGTGACGCCCGGTGTATATACTGATTTGATAAATAATGTAAATGAAGCACAATCAAAATCAACAGTAATAAGGCACCCATCTGTATGTAAATTGAGACAATCAATGCTTTTGTGGCACCTTGCGTTGTTGCCACTTTTTTGTGTTCTTTCAAACAAACATATTACAACACCTTAGGTGCTTCGTACCCACTTATCGTAAATGTAGTATATTTTGGCACCATAAGTTAAGAGGGAATTTGCACGAATATTGTTATTATTAGTATTAAAAAGTAAAATTCCGTAAGAGACTATTGTTGACAATTGTCGAATGCTGGCATAAAAATTTGATAAGCAAATCCTAATTAAAATGCGAAAAATAATATGAGAAACAGGGTTGTGTAAAATAGCATGCCTCTATAGATATAGTTTTTTAATTCACTATTGTTTTAATTTTAAGCATGACTTAAAAGGAAAGACATTTAAAATTAAAAAAAAAAATGGTCAAAGTGTTTTCGACAGAACTTTCCTGGCTCCTGAAGTAGAATGAAACATATCCAGGAGATGCGTCCGTCATCGTTTCTCTGTCATTGTGAAGTTTTCTACCTGGGATGAGTTTTTACCTGTTTAGATTAGTGCCTAATCGATTCATCCGCACTCGTGCTAGCGTGTTAAGCAGTTCACTTAAATTTATGTTACCAGGTATTATTGTTTGCGATTTAAAAACATAAATTTAAAAATCACCCCTTTTCTGAATTGTGCATGTTACGCTACTGACTGACAGTCTGTTGTTAGATTCTGATGACTCACCATATTGAACTTAAAATAATCCATTTCTAACAACACTTGTCCTCCAACACTAGGTAATATCAATCTGATGCTCAAGTGTTTATAATATGCTTATACATCGAAAGAATGTCACATAGAAATTAGTTTGATTTGAATGAGTTTATCTTCTTAAAACAAAGGCTAAAATTATTATTTAAAACACAATCGAACAAAATGCTCTGATTGTATAATATAATTCTTATTTTAACATTATTATTATTATAAAGACGTGTTTTTCAAATTTTCCAGAAAATGGGATGACTGGTTCTTAATTTGAACAATAAAAATTTGTAATGAAATCATCAACATGGATAATACTAGTCACAGCACAAAAAAAAGTAGTCACAGCGTATTTACCAGTGCAAGAAAAAACAACGAGACATATATCAATTTGGGTCGGTGCAATGTAATACTAAAAAAAAACAGTATTGAATTCCCAAAATTTTCTGAGAAAATGGAGTGAGCCGTTCCTGATTCAATCAATAAAATAAGTTGACTCATTCATTAATTCTTTTGACCCACCTCTTTAAGTAAAATTAAAATATATGAATACAATGATAAATCACAAGTAAAAACTCATCATATTTTGCACATTTTAGGTAGAATTTATTCGACAAAATTTTGAGATGATATCATCAATTTTTTGAGAGAAATAAACAGATATATTTTGATTAACAATGTATCAACACTTACAATAAATTTAAAACGTCTCATTCAGTTCAGTATTCAGTTTTACAATTCTCGATTTAATCAATAAGAAAATTGACTCAGTCATTAATTTTCTTGAGACACCCCTTATAAGCAAATCTAAAAAATATTCATGCAATGATAAATCACAAGTATAGACTTATCATATTTTGCACATGTAAGACAGAATTTATTCAACAATATTTTGAGATGACGATATACATTTTTTAGGGGGATGAGCAAATACATTTTGATAAAAAAATTACCATGCTGTTGATCATTCATTGATTTTTTTGAGTTAGCCTGTATAAGTAAATTCAAAAAATATGAATGAAACGATAAATCACAAGTATAGACTCATCATATTTGGACATTTTAGATAGAATTTATTCGGAAAAATTTTGAGCCGACGTCAGGAATTTTTTGCGGGGATAAGCAAGTGTATTTTGATTAAAAATGTAGTATGCTTATCATAACTTTAAAACAGCTGCAAGATTTCAAAGCATTCAGTTTTGCAAATTTAAAATTAAATTCCAAAATGTTGTTTTATAATTCTGACGGACGTTTCGGGTAAAAACTCAGCACGGCTTCATAAACCATTTTGTTATTTAATACAATTTAAAACCCATTTGCTATGTACAATTTGGAAGTGATATCATCACATAATTAGTGGGGATGATTAGATAAATTTTGGTTAACGTTTTACCTTCCACATGATCTTCCAAATGTAAATACAAAATTTGACAACAATCGGCCCAGTACTTTCGGAGATTATCTGTCTAATAAAAATCGGGACAGCAGACAGAGACATACTCCTGCATGTATAATTGAAGAATCCGTGTTGACTTTTTACGCTAGAGATCCAGATTTTTTGGGAAAAAATTAAAAATTGTATTTTACAATTTAACTTTGAAATTGCAAAACCGAATGCTCTGAAGATAAATGATTACTCAAAATTTACTTATTTACGACCTCTCCGAAAATCATGATGCTATATCATACAATTCTGCCGAATAAATGTTTTAAAATTATATAAAATGACATGCACCTGCATGTGTGATTTATGAATCCGTGTTTTTACCCTTGATTTACCCAGATTTTTGAAAAAAACTCAAAATTATGTAAAAATATTTTACAAATTAAATTGTAAAACCTGAATGCTGTGAAATCTTGCAAATATCTTAAGTTTATTGAAAGCATGTTAATCGTCAATAAAACTTTGTCCATCATCTTATAATCTTGCGGGATAAATGTTCTTCAAATTTATAAGTGTTTTTGGGAAAAAACTGAATGTGATTAATTTATTAATCAGTCCTCTCTTCTGCTTTGAGGTGAAAAAAATCAGTTTAATTTTCTTTTAACAGCTGATGCTTGTAATCTAAACTTTTTAGTCGTCTAATTACATAAGCAGTCGAGAGTAAGCATGTACTGAGAAATTGAGAATATCTACATTTTTTCCTGTTGATTATCTGCGATGCAGGGACTGCGGAATGTTAATTACGCCACTGGTTTTTACTTTATAGAGGTTATCACGAAACCAGTGATTGGAACAATTACTTTTAAAAAGTAATGTATTACTTTAACAATTACTTTTTGCACTTTGAAAATTTTGATCGACACTATTTTAGATGTTTGTTGTATGGTTCCAAAGGGTCAAGAAAAAACGTGTTAGGATGAAAAAGGGAGTGAATGATTTATTTTACTAACCCATTTGTTGCAGTAAATAAAATAAAACAAATAACTACTTCATGTAAGAAGACTATATTCATAATTTAAATTCAATAATAACTGATATTCAAAATTTCCGTCATCTAAGGCATGACGTTTTGTCTTAAAAACACACCGCGCCAATACTAAACATCCTTTCCACTGCGGCGCTAGATGGAACTGTTGTGGGGCAACATGTTACATATTTTACTAAAAAATTGAAGAGCCAATTCTTTTGCGCCTAATTTCATTCCACTCTAGCTACCAATAAAAGTTCGATGCCAACTGTAACAACTTTTAAACAAAAATTTGCATTGGTGGGAGATTTCAAAATATCTTATTGGCTTGTAAATGTATCGTAAATATTAGTCCACCAATCTTTAACAAAAAGGATGTTCCCAAGTACTTAGAAGGGGGCTACAAGATAATGTAAACTTAAAAGTCTGTCTTTAATTGCCTCTTGGAGTTGTGACTTACAGATAAAATTTAGAAAACCTTAGAGGGTGGACACCCTCATAAAATATTATGGTCGGACTATGAAGGGTTTAAAAGGACGGGCTCTATCGGTTACTTCTTATAGATTTGAGTGGACCAGAAAAATGGCCTAAAGTTTGTTTGACCACAATTTTTAAATATTCTGCCCCTGTTTATTTCTGTTTATTAAGATATTTTATTTCTGTAAAGCGCAATGGATTTTTTAATACAATTTCTACTAATGTACTTTTTTGAAAATTTAAAATTGATCCATAAATAGCGAAAACCAGATAATCTCATATTCCCCACAATTTGAATGCGTTGTAGTTTTTTTTTTGACTACAAAATTTAAAAAACGGAAAGTACTCTGGGTAGGGTTTTTTACGCACATTTCAACGGTGTTAAGTTTATTACAATCGGACGTATACTTTTGGCAAAAACTTGGGCAGATCTTTATATGAATTTCCTTATGCTGCAGTATGTTTTAGCTCACCCTTAAAATGATGAAGAGCTTGTGTATATTATGGCTAAACTCCTTTTAGATTTTAACTCCCTACTGGGTTAATCTTCTGTTTGTGGGGACGAACTAGGTATAATAAACCCAGCAGGTTAAGTAAATGATTCGCAGAGAAAAACAAAACAATATTTTTGAGTATTTGGGTAAATATTTGGGTAATTGTAGAAGTGACTGAATTACTCAAAAAAAAGTACAGTGAAACCTGTCTATGCCGGACTCTGTAGAAGGCGGAAAACTGCTCATCGCGGAAATTTTCCGCAGTCCCGTTTTTTCAAATACCTAATTTAATGTATTTTGGTCCGTATAAGCCGGAAACTGTATAACGCGGAAACGGAAAATATTTGTAAGTCCCAAAGTGTCAAAATACATGCACCCAACTCTGTGTAAAACGGAAGCGAGAACAAAGTTAATGATTTCTACGAAAAATATATAATTCAATTCGTGGACCTGCAGGTGCATTTTTTGTCAACAGAAAATCACTGTTCTCAATTCTCATTTAATTGGTGTCTCTCGTGGTTATATGTGTGTTCGCAATGGCCCAAAAAACGATCAACAATAACAACAAAATGGATTTAATTAATGTACACGAGCAGCAAAATTTGAGTGTTAAAGAAATTTGCAAAAGTTCGGTTGTAAAAAACGCAAGTGTATCAAATTATAAGACATACCCTAAAATAAATTAGAGAGTAATGGCAAAGCGGTGAGTATGTAGCCAACCTTTTGCAGTTGAGAACAAGCATGGAAAATATATCTTAATGGCCGAAAAAGCAAATAACAATAAACAACTATTTCAAATAATTCTTTTATATGTACCTATGTATTCAATTTAATAAAAAGTGATTTCCATTTTATAGAGGTTTACTTTCCGTCATAGCCGGGTTTTCTGTAAAAGCCGGAACCCTGTTTAAGACGGATAAAAATTTTGGACCCGCGCGATTCCGGCATAGACAGGTTTTACTGTAATTCGGTACAATTACTCGTTACATTTTTTGAAAAGTAATGCATTACAATTACTCATTACTTATTACTTCCAACCACTGCACAAAACTAACGTCGCAACATCAATTTTATAATTTTTTAATGGAGCGGGAGTTAGTTGTCGGACTATACTTCAACGACCAGGAAAGTTCTGTCGAAATAACCTTCAACCATTTTTTTTTACTGTATCAAAAACGATATATTCAATTTTTGTGAAATTCTTAAAATAATGTCATTTTTCACCACCTCACAGATACATACATACAAAAATTGTGAAGTTTTGTATAAATAATTTTAGATAGGAGTAATTTTTCTAGCATATTGTCACCCAAAAACCTAAGCTCCGGTCCAGGTCATGTGGTCACTAATTAGAAAACCTAATAACTGCGGTCCGCGGTTTTGTTTTGTTTCTTCTGTATTTTCTTCTTCGTCATTTTCATCTTTCCAGATCGATTTCAGTTTCTTCCAATACCGTATTTTTAAAATTAATAGTATTTGCTTTTTTTTCATTAATTTTTTCAAACTGTAACCACTTATTTTCTCCGCAAACTGTGCTTTATAAGTTTCCTTCGTCTCTTAATACAGTTAACAATTTTTTTCTTTTCCAACTTTGTCTAAATTAAATATTATTTTAACTTTTCTCTCTGCCTTTGTAAATGTCTTGCAAAATATTTAGAAGTCATGGTACTGTAAATTTATAAAACGTAAAGTTTTTTTTAATTCTGTTTTTCACTAAATCTGATTAATTGTAAGCTTGAGAAGTTACCGGCTGTATTTCAAAAATTTAGAATTTTCTACTTTATGGCATATATGTAGTTATAATTAAGAACTAAAAAGTATTTTAAGCGAAATTTAATTTTTAAGATAATACGAAATTAAATAGAACGATATCCTCCCATTTTTAAGTTGTTGTATTCCCAGATGAATTAATCTTTTACTTCTTGAATACATTTTTCACAATTACAACTAAACGAAAAACTTCACGGCGAATACGAATACTCTGTAAATGCCGTGAATGCAGTGTTGCCAGTTTTCGGGTGCCAGTTTGATACAAGTAAATCGTGGTGCCAGTTTGTGGTGCTATTATATCTGGATATAAATCTGTATATGCAAGGGCGCCCTCTGGTGAGTACACCTTCCAACTAGTGGAATATAAGCGGAAATATATATTGTAAAAGTGGCACCAATACGAAATTTCGTAGTTTTTCATTTCGATGTCAGATGACGCTAATGAGCCGACTCCCATTTAAAAACAAACTGGCACCCAAAGTCGGGTGCCACTTTGTAAAATCGGGTGCTACTATTGCAACGAACATACGTTTTGGGTGCTGCAATTACAAAAAACATGTATATATATACAGGGTGTCTCAGAAATAAGTACATTAATTTTAATCAGTTATAGAGCTCATTGAACTCAACAACTTTTTTTAGTAGAGTTTTGTCAAGAACTTTTTAATTATCAAGTTAAAAATTGTTAAAGTTATACCCCAATTAAGGTTACCCGCCCATGGATTCTCAGTTACCCATGGTCACTAATAATTATTATAATTAATAATTTATGGTCAAAAACAGTTACTAGGGTACGTATTTTCCTAATCTTGTCAATGTGACAAACATTTAGAGAGAAATTGAAAATCCTGCTCCCTAATGGCGTACGGAATTTCATCGGCCCAAATGTGGGTGTTGAACACTTTCCCTCGTGTAACCGACCTCATCAGTTGATGGTATAAGAGATACAAAATTTGCTTGTTCGTTTGTTTTTCTATTAACCCACTCACAAAAGTTTTGCCTACGTGGTAAGTCTGTTAGTTTCAATAACTGAACTTTCTGGTCCTGAAAGGGGTACATTTGTTCTCTGAGTATCCTCCAAATACTACTCTCCGATACATCACACTAGACAGTGATACGTGCTAGTGCTCGGTCGATCTTCAACACTCTTCAAAACAGCCTCTTCAATATTAGCAATTCTATTACTACGTAACTTACCCCGATCCTGAGGTGCAGGTTTAAAAGATCCGTACTCTCGAAAATGCTGCAACGTTCTTAAAAGTGCGCACATTTGGCAGACGACGATTTGGGAGGTTTTCTGAAAAAATTCGTTGGGCGCGAGTGCCGTTTCCCCGAGCTTCACCGTACGTTAAAACGATATCGGTGCATTCCAAATTTGAAAACAAAGCCATTTCAACACATTTCGTCTATAAATTAGAAATCTGTGCCACACAAACTTTAAAGAGACAACGTTTAATAAAAACATTGACATAAAAATGATTGTCAGTGTCAAAACGGTTGCTACGGTACCTTCTTCATTGTTGTAGTGTTGCTATTATTTAAGTTATTATTTAAGGTGAACATAGACGGCTCGTGAATATATGGGTGGGAAAATTCGAAATTCGACTTGAGTTTTCGAAAAAATGCTAGATAAAAAAGTTGTTCCGTTTCACGAGTTCTGTTACTGGTTAAAATTAATGTACTTATTTCTGAGACACCCTGTATATATACGTCAATCGTCAATGATAACTTTTGGCCTCGCGCCAGATTTAGGCAACAAGTAATGGGAGAATATGAAAACCACATCCTAGCCTCAAACCTGTCATATCAGTGTTCAAATTTGTATTTATGGTTGCATCATTTACAAACAAGCGAATGCTTGACACGTTTTAAGGCAGGTAAATATTTGGAGCAGGGATGTTGCGGATGCAGATTTTTCAACATCCGCGGATGCGGATGCGAATTTTTGGGAGCTCACATCCGCGGATGCGGATGCGGATCTCAAGTTTTTTTTTAAGAAACTTAGTATATGTATAGAAATCAGTTAAAAAAATGGGGGTTTTTAATATTTTTATTTAATAAACAAATTTTTAGTACGAAAATTTAAAAATTGTTGAATTATATTTAATAAAAAGTAATATTGCGGCCTTTTCAGATTCGAGTCTATTTCTCAGAGGTTCATAAATTAATCCTGCACTACCAAATAACTGTTCACTGGGAACACTAGCTGGTGGAGGCGATAAAAATCTGCGTGCTATTCCAGATAAAATTTTTAATTCGGTACGATTAATCAGATGATTTTTCAAAGACGAAGTGGTACGACCCTTGCGAGAATATGTTTTATTACATATTATACACTGAGCTTTATTTCGATCATCATCTGGTTTAAAATAAGTCCAAATCTCACTTTGCATCGTTGGTGCCATTGTAGATTCACTTGTCCAATAACACAAAAACAAAAGGTTCACAATTCGCGCAACCCCGGCTAAACACGTTCTGATGTGCGAAACGGAACACCGAAAGTAGAATTCTTGTCTTCCTATTGGTCAATGCATCACGAGTGCACGCTATGCGTCACTCGTCGGCTCCAACTAATTTCTTTCTTGTCGCGACTTGCACCACATTTACATCCGCATCCGCATGAGTTCCGCATTGATTATTGCGGATGCGGATGCGGATGTCCAAATCAATGCGGAAGCTCCGCATTTGCGGATGCGAATATTCGCAACATCCCTGATTTGGAGTTATAGTTTAAACCACAGAACAGTCAATATAGTTTTCGTGTAAAAGAAAGAAAAAGTGGTATGAATCAGTTTATTCAGAAACAATTTTTTGGAATTAAAACAGCCACATAGAGGCTGAAGAAATTAAGATAATCAAAGAGAAAAGAAAACACAACTTAAAACTAGGAAAGCTTACTTCGTAGTAAGTGCAATTATATTCTATGAACATTTAATACTACTATACAACACCAAAGTAGATTATTCATATTTCTTATGAAGTTAAAGATTGCAATTATTAACAAAGTTGACAACGTATGGATAAAGTTAAATATATATCTTTTAGTCAAAAGAGGTGTCTGCATAATTTGTTACAATGTGTTTGCAGGTATATTTGTACAATGCAACAGCTGCTGCATTCACTATCCAAATGTAATGTATAAATAATGATTTGTCTGGTGTATGGTGCGGTCTTAAAATTAGGTATTTTTACTATATTTCAATTGGATAAATATTTTTACACATATTTGTAAATTCTCGTGCTTTGCCAGTTTTAGACGTAGGAATTTTAATTATTAGCGTATCGTTTTTGTCTTGAATGCCGTCATTCTTTCTCAATTTATCCATTCCACATGCTCCTACAACTTGTAATAAAAAATAAACCTAAAACATAATGATTTATAGATAATGTGATTGACCTTGTTTGAGATCACCTTTAACATCAGGTACATTTAATCATGGGCTTCTGTTAAAAATTTTGGTAAGTCTTCTCTTGTAAATATATTTGATTTCTTGGCAACGTAACCTATATTTTTTGCTTGAAAACTTGATGTACTTAGATATATCTATGCTGTTTTTTATTAACAGAGTTGACTTTAACTACGACTATGCACCCAAAGTGTTAAAGATTTCACAGAATTTGCTTTTCCAGCGAAATAATCGTATGCAATGAGGTGTTCTCCATATATTTTGCATGGTTGTTTCTGCGCCAAAAAAAAAAAAAAAATTCATACCGCTTTTCATAAACTGTGGCTGAGTTTTTGGGTAATAAATTTGATATATTATCTGCCAGTTTTTGCAAGTTCGGTCAAATGCATGTAAAGTTCTTGTCATTATAGCTATCCATCTCTATTTTGCAATTGCTGCAGATCTTTCTGCAAGCAAAAATATTATTAAAAGTGCCAAAAAATAAGAGGTATGCTTCATACTTTCATTTAAAATGGGCATGTAAGCTAATAATCTGTTCTGTAATAATAATAAAAGCTTATTATAGGTTATGTAGATACAAGAAAATTGTTCAAATTCTTCCATTCCGCATACTCCTACAACCAGGTTCGAATAAAAAATATACCTAAAACATTATGTTTTGTAGACAATGTGATTGACTTTCTTTGAGATTACCTTTGACATTAGGTACATTAATCACGGGCCTCTGTTAAAAATTTTCGAAAGTTTTCTCTTGTAACTATATTTGATTTCTGGGAAACATAACCTATATTTTTTGCTTGAGAACTTGGTGTACTTAGATTATATCTATGCTGTTTTATATTAACAGAGTTGACTTTAACAACGACTATGTAGCCCAAAATGTTGATTTCACAGAATTTTCTTTTTCAGCGAAATACTCGTATGCAATGAGATATTCTCCATATAATGTTTTCCATGGTTGTTTCTGCACCGAACAAAAACTTATTACAGGTTATGTGGATACGTGGTAGATACACATTGTTCGCTGCCATAGAATGTCGCTGCACTTCACGAAATCCGCTGTTGCCATGAAAGGTTGCGACGTTGCAAGATTACGCGCAAATTTAGTTAATAAATTATATTTATAAAAATAATAAACCGGATGTGTTTCTAATAACTAATAAAAAAGGTTAACAAAGTGTATAGAATTACTGCTAAACCGAAAAACAATTTATAACCTTGTAAAATGTAATTGTGGAGCTAGATAATACTAATATGACAACACCGCATTTAATTTCTATGCCGATTTTTGAACATAGAAAAAGCACATTACTGCGCGATTTCGAAAAAAGAAACATTACTATTTTATAGCAGCTTTTAACCTCTCTTTTGATATTTCTCCAAGAAAGGCGTACATGTCAATTTTAAAATACCAGTTTAAGTTGGAGTAATAAATTTACTTTTATGTGTGTACAGGCACTTCTACAATTAGCAGTACAAGTTTTTGTTAATCTCTTAAATTATTTTTCTACTTATGGACCCAATCTGGATATTTGTTTGAGGGTGTGCTTTAAATTTTAGGAATTAATATCTTGGAACGTTATGCATCGTTTTCATACATTTTTGAGCTTCTGTTTTATCTTCTAATCACTTGGAATTTCATTTCCAAAAACAAAAATTGTACTTGAAGTGATAGATATGAAGCTCATTATTCCGAAACATGTAATTATAAGGTCAAATGTTACTATGCATGAAATGTATTATTTGATATAAAGTAACTTTTGACATCGCATTCTTTAGATTTTTTTCATGGGTACTTTACAGTTAATAGTATCACCATGAAATTGTTTCTTAGATTTGTTTTTTTCTTCCGGTATTTGAATCACAATTTGATATTCTTAAAACAACGACAATTAATTTAACTTTAGCTTGAGTTGTGAACCTGAAAGTTGTTTTGTATGAATTTGTGTGACAAAAGTGTACTAAAGACGAAAATAATTACTTATACTCTTTTACAATCATTAATTACATTTGTAGCAATTTTTGGCCTCTCGTATTTTATATTATTTTATCCAAGAAACAAGCGAAATTTGAAAAACCAGTTTAATATTTTAATGGAGTAGTAATTATGAACCCAAATGTTGCTATGTATAAAAACTATTATTTGACTTAACTTAACTTTTGGCATCACAGTCTTTGGATTTTTTTCGTAGATGCTCCACAGTAAACAACATAATTATAAATCTGTCCCTTTGATTTATTAATTTCTCAATCCGCCGATATTTGAAAGACGATTTGGTATTCTTAAAACAAGGGCTACTAATTTAATGTTTCCTTAGACTGTGGGCCTGAAAATTGTTTTGTATGAATCCATATGGGGTCAAAGTGTACTAAAGATGAAAAGAATGACTTCGTTTATAGCAACTTTTGGTCTCTCGTGTTTAATATTTCTCCAAGAATGTTTTTAATTTTGTAAGATATTGGGCCAATAAAACATATACAGACAACATTATTTGCAATTCTTCCAACCACCTATGGATTCATAAAATATCAACTTTTGCATCTTTAATTGAAATATTGTTCAATTCTAATCTAAACCATGAAAACTATAATAAAGAACTTCAGTCCATAAAACAAATTGCAATAAATAATGGATTTAAAGTAAAATTAATCAACAATCTAATTGACAAAATAACATACAAAATTAAAAAAAAAAAACAATGTTGCTCGTTGTTCAAAACGGACCATGATACTAAGGAAGACATAGGTAAATATTATTCTCTGGATTTTATTAAACAATATCTTACAAAATTAAAAACATACTAAATAGAGTGAATAAAAATGTTAATATTTCATTTAGAAAAATTAATTCAACCAGAAATCAGTTACTGAACAACAAAGGTAAAATTACTTAACTAGATAAAGCCGGAGTCTATCAATTACAATTTGAATGTTGAGATTGTGGTGACCAAATTTAAATCAAACTTTTCGCGCTGAAATTAATTAACAGCGGCGCGAAATCACATTTGAATAATTTGAATTTAAAAAAAAAAAAGAAATTTCAATCACGAAAAGGGAATCGTTAAACATAGGCAACCAAATATGCATGGATGGTCTAATGCACGTAGCGCTTAGGAGTTAGTTTGCATGATCTTTGGGTTAGATGGCAGCACGTAGCGCTAGGGTAATTTCAGTTAGAGGGTTGGTAGAAAAACGGCATGGTGGGTCATTACGAATGTGGCTGTGTGTGTGTGACCACGTGGTAAGAACTAGGTTTAAATTAGTTGGTTTGGTAGTTATTAAAACGGGAGGAAGCCTTTGTTTAACGACGATCAAACGTATTTTTCATAATGATACAGTTGTCCCCAACCCGCGCGGTTAATTCTTGCGCCCTTGTAATCAGAAATGCAGACTTCCGGTTGAACGCGAACACGTGCTGTAAATTTGTTTCTTTGTTGGTAAATTCACCAATCAAGTTAGTTTTTCTTAATACTCCGCTAGAGCAAACACAATTTAACAATCAGGATTATTTAAGTAAACCCTTTGCTTAGTCAGGAAAAAACACCTTGTGTTTAATTACGAATAGGTCTCTGGATGCATATGCGTAAGTGTTACATTATAACACTTCTAAATTTTTCACGCAAGATTGCTAATAATTCATTTACGGCAGTTAAACAAGTTCATTATACTGCGGACTGGCGGGGGGTTATGATATTTTCTCCCCTTAGGTGGTTATCATCGTTATCACGATTAATTCGTCGGGGCATGTTTCGTAACGCCTGATTGATTAATTAATCAAGGCATGCCCCCAACGCTACAGAAAATTTATATCACCGAGACGCTTTTTCCTCGCAACGATTTTGGAATTAACATCACCGAGACGCTTTTTCCCTCGGAGCGATGATTGGATATTTTTGTGTATATTTATTATGTGTTTTGTTGGGGTAACCAGTTCGTAGTATTTTAAACTCTCAAAGTAAATTATTTTTGAAGTAACCAATCATTTAGATCATGATATAATTTGGCATAATGTAAACTCTTTGTTTGAACCGTTGATAAAGTGTGGCAAATATTAATCTCCTGTAAATTTTGGTAACTCTGCAATCTTCCACTTCATACTATATTTCTTTAATTTTGACCTCAGTAATTTTATTTGTTGTATAAATTTAATTGAACGTAAATTTCATGTTCTACAGTTTTAACCTCACATAATATTTCTATTTGTACAAATTATTTCGCACCACATCTTCTGTTTGATAAATCTTTGCTGAATTCTGTTTTGTGAATACTTTGTTGATGAATGTTTCTATCGTATAAATTATTTGATGTCCAACTTTAATCTCACATAAGAATTATTTGTTGTTTGAAATTTCCCAAGGTTGTATGGCGAATCTAAATGTTGTTTATTGCCCTTTGAAACTTTAACACTTGTTCAGTTGTTGTTAACATCAGAGCTAGAGGAGATTGAATATTTTAAAATGGAATTGAGGTTAAATAACACAGAAAACGTGGCAGAAGCGAGGTTCGGTTCCTAGTCGAGCTGGCGAGATTTATCGTGCCACCTGTACAAGTCCACAGGTTTGGATAGATTCAGGGGCGGCCGCCGACTTTGTGAATTTCTCGATTTGGCCCAATAGTCGAGATCTCTACGGGTTGGCAGACCGTAATGGCCTAGTTCCGCAGGGCACAGTTCGTCATGGGATATGCGTGTGGGGTAGGCTTTGCGATAGATAGAATCACCGTCGTGGGGGGAGAACAGTTCCAGACCGGTAGCTCAGACTCCGCTTATGCTACAACGCCCAGGGGTACTTTCCTTGTGCTCCTGTTAACTGCCGTAACTTAAAGGAAAAAAAAAAGAGATCGGCCGCCACACGCCTGTAATAACTTGTGTATTTGCATCCAGTTACTTGATTCAGCTTTTGCTTTGTTTTATTAAATTTGTGATATTCAAATATTTGCATTGATTCCAAACAGATGTACAGAATTTCCGTTTGTTCGTTTTTCGTGTGTGTATGTCTGTCAATTCGCGAGTGTTTTTCTTCCACATATCTTAAGGTGTTTGAAATGTAATATTTATGTCGTCCGGGAATAAAAACCAAAAGGGGGTTCTTGCGCTGAGGAGTAAATCTTCGAAGCGTCTTTACCCCTGTGAGGGGTGCCGTACTCCCCCTCCAAACCAATTTTTGTCTATTATTTCTTGCGCTCTCGACAGTGTATGCACTTGTATGAAAGAACGTCTTCCCGCCATTTTTCAAAAACAAAAAAAAAACACACAACGTAGGTTCTCATTTGTTAGACGATCACAGCCAAGGCCAAACTTTGAATTTTTGAATTTTTCGCGGGCCTTTCAAACTGTTTCAAGGTCAAATTTTAAGGCGGGAAGTTTGGGTTATCACAAGATTGTGCCTTAAATTTTACGAATCCAAGTCGTGAAAGAATACACTACATGAATTTCACTGGTTTGTGTTGACTACATTTTGGGTTTCCAATTTTAGATTTATTAATCTGGTACTTCGTTCCAAAAACAAAATTATGCCTGTAATGATGGGCTAATTACGTGTTTTCACATATACGAAGTGCACGAGTCCGAAAGTTACCTAACAATCCTAACATGCAATTATGAGGTTAAATGTTGCTATGGATGAAAACTATTATTTGACTTAAAGTAACTTTTGGCATCGCAGTCTTTAGATCTTTTTTCATGGGTATTTTACACTTAACAACATCATGAATTTATCTCTTAGATTTATTTATCAATCCACCGACATTTGTATCACGATTTGGTATTCTTAAAGGGCTAACAATTTAATGTTTCATTGGAGTGTGAGTCTGAAAGTTGTTTTGTATGAATCCATATGAGGCCAAAGTGTGCTAAAGATGAAAATAATGACTTCATTTATAGAAACTTTTGGCCTCCCCTGTTTTATATTTCTCCAAAAAGGAAATCCATTCAAAATTTAAAATACCAGTTTAACTTGGAGTAATATTTTTTTTGCGGCTGCGTGGATAGATGATATTCTTATAATATGCAGTACAATTTTTTCTTAAATTCTCAAATTATTTTATTTAACTTAAGACCAGGAATTTAAAATTTAATTTTCTTTATAATCAGAAATACGAGGGTACCATACAAATACAATTTACTAGAGACAAACTTAGTTAATTGGTTATTGCAACGACAACGTTAATTAAGAATGTCTAGTAATTTATAGTTTTAAGATTTGTTTGTACATTTTATAGTCTCACGTCATCTCTATTTAATAATTAATTGATCTCTAGTGTTTCTAAAGCTCGTAAATGACGGTTTCTGACTTGAATGTGTAATATTTTTGAACCTTTCTCCGCACTAAATGAATGATTGTTGAATTTGAGTGGATGGCCAAATTTTGACGTAGAGTGATCATTCACCCCATCTGTGAATTTCAAGTTTTCTTCTATTCTTTTCCTTATGTGCCTATATGTTTGTGTGTAGCTTGGCAGTTGTTACCTTTTAATTGATAGAACCCGGCTTTACCTAGTTTAGTAATTTTAACGTTGTTGTTCAGTAACTGAATTCTGATTCAATTAATAATTGTTCTAAAAGAAATATTAACATATTTATTCACTCTATTTTTTATGTTTTTAATTTTGTAAGATATTGGGGTAATAAAACATATACAGACAACATTATCTGCAATTCCTCCAACCACCTATGGACTTATAAAATATCAACTTTTGCATCTTTAATTGAAATATTGTTCAATTCTAATCTAAACCATGAAAACTATAATAAAGAATTTCAGTCCATCAAACAAATTGCAGTAAATAATGGCTTTAAAGTAAAATTAATCAACAATCTAATTGACAAAATAAGATACAAAATTAAAAAAAAAACAATGTTGCTCGTTGTTCAAAACGGACCATGATACTAAGGCAGACATAGGTAAATATTATTCACTGGATTTTATTCGAACAATATCTTACAAAATTAAAAACATACTAAATAGAGTAAATAAAAATGTTAATATTTCATTTAGAAAAATTAATTCAACCAGAAATCAGTTACTGAACAACAAAGATAAAACTACTTAACTAGATAAAGCCGGAGTCTATCAGTTACAATTTGAATGTTGAGATTGTGCCTTCAATTTTACGAATCCATATCGTGAAATAATACACCACATGAATTTCACTGGCTTGTGTTGAAATTTCGGGTTTCCAATTTTAAATTTATTAATCTGGTACTTCGTTCTAAAAACAAAATTGTGCCCGGAATGTTGGGGTTAATTACGTGTTTTCACATATACGAAGCGCACGAGTCCGAAAGTTACCTCACATGCAATTATGAGGCTAAATGTTGCTATGGATGAAAACTATTATTTGACTTAAAGTAACTTTTGGCATCACAGTTACTTTTTTCATAGGTATTTTACTCTTAACAACATCATTATGAATTTACTTCTTAAATTTATTTCTTAGATTTATTTCTCAATCCACGAATATTTGTCTTAACCTCATAGAAAATGCTTCGTCTTATGGAAAAAATCTGAATCTTTACACTTGGGGGTGTGCCTGAATATAGCACCGAATATTGCCTCACATGAATTTTACAGCCTCGATTTGACCAAATTTTGGGTTTCCGATTTTAGATTTAATCATGTACCTAGTACTTTAAGATATGTTAGCACATTAGCCGAAATTATGAGGGCAAAAGTTTCTATGGATGAAAGCTTTTATTTGATTTAAAGTAACTTTTGGCATCACATTCTTTAGATTTTTTTCATAGTTGCTTCACATTTAATAACATAATTATGACTTTTTCTTTTAGGTTTATTTCTCTTATCTGTTATTAAAATAACTGCTATTAAGTTAATTTTAGCTTGGGTTGTAAGTTTGAAAGGTGTTTTTTACGATTCTGTGAGGCCAAATATTGACTTTTTTAAAGTGTTATAAGTTTTCTGACGAGGTGGCTGAGGAAGGGGATGAACCCTGAAACTGGTACTACCAAAACAGTATAAATAAAAATAAATAATTTGTTGATTGCAGAACTACCTAACCCAACTTTATACCCACGCTAATATGGAAACAAACATACCAAAATAATTAGCTCATTTATAGCAACTTTCGAACTCTCGTATTTTATATTTGTCCAAGTAGCGAATACTTAAAAAATTTAAATTATCACTTTAACTTTGAATAAAAAAATATTTTTATGAATGCGTCTACAGATACTTCTACCCTTCACGGTCTAATTTTGTCTTAACCTCATAGAAAATGTTTCGTCTTATGGAAAAATCTGAATCTTTACACTTGGGGGTGTGGCTGAATATATAGCACCGAATATTGCTCCACATGAATTTTACTGTCTCGATTTGACCAAATTTTGGGTTTCCGATTTTAGGTTTATTCATGTACCTGGTACTTTCAGATATGTGAGCACATGGGTCCGAAAGCTATTCATCATGTAATTATGAGGCCAAAAGTTTCTATGGATGAAAGCTATTATTTGATTTAAAGTAACTTTTGGCATCACATTCTTTAGATTTTTTGATAGTTAGGTACTTCACAGTTAATAACATAATTATGACTTTTTCTTTTAGGTTTATTTCTCTTATCTGTTATTAAAATAACTGCTATTAAGTTAATTTTAGCTTGGGTTGTAAGTTTGAAAGTTGTTTTCTGCGATTCTGTGAGGCCAAAGTCTACAAAAGATGAAAATAATTTTAGGTTAGATAGTTCAACACTCAGCCAATTATTTATTTTTATTTATACTATTTTCGTGTGGTATAGCAAGAATAATGGTCAACAATCAAGTATTTTAGGCTCAAAAAACGGCAGATCAAATTCCTGATAATATTAACACTAATAAGTCTAAAAATCTAACCAAATATTGATTTTTTAAAGTGTTATAGGGTTACTGACGAGGTGGCTGAGGAAGGGGATGAACCCTGAAACTGGTATCACCAAAATAGTATAAATAAACATAAATAATTGGTTGATTGCAGAACTACCTAACCCAACTTTATACCCACGCTAATATGGAAACAAACATATCAAATTAATTAGCTCATTTATAGCAACTTTGGACCTGTCGTCCTTTATATTTGGCTAACTAGCAAGTATTTAAAAAATTTAAATTATCGCTTTAACTTTGAATAAAAAATATTTTTATGAATGCGTCTACAGATACTTCTACCATTCACAGTCGTAATTTTGTCTTAACCTCATAGAAAATGTTTCGTTTTATGGAAAAAATCTGAATCTTTACACTTGGGGGAGTGCCTGAATATATAGCACCGAAAATTGATTCACATGAATTTTACTGCCTCGATTTGACCAAATTTTGGGTCTCCGATTTTAGATTTATTCATGTACCTTGTACTTTACTGTATGTTAGCACATGAGTCCGAAAGTTATTCATCATGTAATTATGAGGCCAAAAGTTTCTATGGATGAAAGCCATTATTTGATTTAAAGTAACTTTTGGCATCACATTCTTTAGATTTTTTTTAATAGTTACTTCACAATTAATAACACAATTATGACTTTTTCTTTTAGGTTTATTTCTCTTACCTGTTATTAAAATAACTGCTATTAAGTTAATTTTAGCTTGGGTTGTATGTTTGAAAGTTGTTTTCTACGATTCTGTGAGGCCAAATTCTACAAAAAACGAAAATAATTTTACGTTAGATAGTTCACCACTCTGCCAATTATTTATTTTTATTTATACTATTTTGGTGTGGTATAGCAATAATAATGTTCAACAATCAAGGATTTTACAATTTACTTCCTTTATCGCATCCCCTTTGCTCCAGCCTTACTCCGCTCTTTTCCACTTTTTTCATCCACCCTGCTTCTCTTCCACCTTCATTCAATATTTCTGTTATACTTTCCTTTTTTCTTTAATTTCGCCCTAGTCTTGTAGCATGTATTCTAAAGTCTCTTGCGCTTCTCCACACATCCTATATATTCTTCTGCCTTCGCTTAAGCAAAAGTATTTGTTTCTTTCTTCATGTCCAGCCCTCTGTCTAGCAATTACTTTTTCTCCTTCATTCTTTCTCTCTCTAGGTACCTTGGCGTTGTTTCTGATATTATCTTTAGACGAGTATAACCCCCCTTGTACCTAGGTTCCTTTATACTCGCCATTGGACATATTTGTCCTTGTCGCCACTTTCGAGGAGACCTTTACTTTTCCACATCTCATTCATTATTTCACACAGTCTTTCAATCAAATCATCCGTTCTAAACATCCATACATCATTTACCAATCTATTCCTCCCTGGTCTTTTCCCTCTTTTCGGCCCTCCAACTTGTTTCCATATTTTTTCCACTGTAATGTTCGGCCATTCTTTCTCTCTCAGCATTCTCGGTTTAACTCTTTTGCGCTACAATACTCTCATTTCCACTCATTAGTTTCATGAAATGGTACTTCCGTTGTATTATTAGCATTTCTTCACTGATCATGTTTTTGTTCTTCCTTATTTTGGTTCTTGCTCTGATTTTATGGCTTTTATTTTATTTCTTCTTTCGGAATCTCTTCTTTTTTTTCTTCACACCGACCTGTTATTTTTTCTTGCTGGACAGTACTCTTCTTTTTTATCTTTCCCTTTTTACACCTTCGTAAACATTTTCTTTCTTATGTTTTTAAATCTCTGCATCTATTAACCAGCCATTTGTTTTTCTTTTCTGATTTCTTCGTTATAAATCCTTTTCTTACTGCTGCTTTTTCAGTTGCTGTTTTTAATTCTTCTATTTTATTTTAGCTTACTTCATCTTTTGAATTCAATTTCCAACATCTTTTATAATGCTCAGTTCCCTTCTCCTTTTTATCTACTTCCTTATTTGTGACTCCGACTTTTCTACTTGTATCCCTCAATTTTACTTCTTATAGCATGTGGTCGGAATCAATTCTTTCTCCTAATTTAAATGTTTCGGCTTCTTCATCTGCTACTCGGTTACATATACAGGTAAATTCTTTATCTTCATCCCCCTCCTTCACCCCATTCAAGACTTTACCAAACTCTTTCTTCAATTAATTTCCATAGAAATTTTCTGTCTTTATTTAATATTTTATCTTTAGATTTTTCTGTGCGTTCTCCGCTATATTCCCTCCTTTTGTTGCCTATTTTGGCGTTAAAACCATCTCATATCAGAAGAAATTCTTCGTTAGACTCTTCAATTTTTTTTTCAATTTTTTTCTTCAAATTTTTTGTAATTCCAATGCAATACAATATGCAAATTCTTTTTTTCTTTTATCTGATATCAACTTTCTTTCGACTATGCGTTCCACTTCTATTACCCGCTCTTCGATTTGTTTTATATCTTTTGTCACCTTTGTTATGGATCCCCCACTTGCTTCACCCTCAACTTTTCCTTTTTCCTTGTTCAATTTATTCCCCTTACTCTTTAGTATCCATGTTTCTGTTAATCACACAAAATCAAAATTTTATGTACTCATTAAATAAATTCTGTTTATTTTTTTTAATAATGCAATATTTCAAACAAGCAATTTTAAACCCCATTTGTCCTCCCCGCTTTTCTTTTCCATTCCCTCTCAATTTTTTTTTATATTTACCACTCCTTCTCTTTATGCTTCCTTGCTCAGTTAATTCCAACTCTCTTTGTTAAATTTTTCATCCAAATTTCCCTGTCTTCATTCCATGTCCTCAACTTTCCGTTTCTTACATTCTATACCTGTTGTGTATCTTTTTTTTTCTTTCTTACTCTCTAACTTCTTTCTGAATTTTTGGCTCTTCTACTGTCCAATTGTTTTCAGTTGCTTAATATTTTCTTTAATTTTAGATAAATTTCCAACATACTTCTGGAAATTACTACCTTCAAACAACTTCCCGTATTTATATAAAACCTAGTCATAATATTAGCTTTGTTAAGTAAATCATCTATGCAACCAACTTTTATACTTAACAATCTTTTCTCAAACCAAAATTGTTAAAATTACTGTTAAAAGATGTCACTGGATGTGCGTGAGTCCAAATGTTACGTTGAATGTGTGAGTCACTTCGGCCTCAAAAGCTACGGCGAGGCCGAAACTTCCAATTTGAGCCCAAAAGTATATATACGTGAGAGAATCTGAGGTCGAAAGTTATCATTGACATATATATATTGATACCTGTTAAGTTGTTACCTCCGACATATGGAACAGACGACCTGACCTCCGGGTTACCCCCTTCGGCTAGCGTCATATATGTGATATATTTGGAATGAGGAGAACCTCTACTATTCGAATCTCAAAAGAGGGGAAACGATTTCTAGTATTTTAAAAGGCCATATATAACATATATATATAAGATATACAAAAGAGGCGTTCTTACCTCCATATACGTATATGTGTGGGTACTCGTAGTTTGTTGTTACCTCCAACAGCGTTGTCAAGTTTCTATACAAGCTATCTTCTTTTACGTATATAGCTATTTCACACCAAATTAGATATCTTGATTTGGTATGATCATTCAAAGAAAGTGTTTAATTATATTGCTGAATTTTTTGGATATTTTTGGTAAAAATTGCAAAATGATTCCAATTTTTTTATAGGAATAGCAAGACATCATCCTAGAAATGCATAAAAAAATCTGTCGAAGGTTATTTCGACAGAACTTTCCTCGCCCTTGAAGTACAATACAACTCCAGCTTTTTTGAAAATTATTTGATTTTGCGAATTTTACTTTTTACTTTCCAAACGTAAGGAAGTATTGTAAACGGGTCTGTCGGCTGAGTCTCTACTTTTACGTTTTCTCGACCTTTTAGGCCCCATAGAGTACGAAAAAATGGATCTCCCGTTTCCGTGTGTGTGTCTGTCCTCCGTCCGTGACGATTTTTGTTATGAATCTCCAAAACTACTGAACTGATTTTTGTCAAATTTTATATGTAAGTATATTATCATGTTGATGGTAAAACGCTAACCAAACTTTGTCTAGTCATCCCCACCAACAATGTGATGATGATACCTCAAAATTGTACATAGTAAATAGGTTTAAACTGTGTAAAATAATATAGTCCTACACGTATAGTTTATGAATCCGTGTTGAGTTTTTACCCGAAACGACCAGATTTTTGGAAGAAAAATCAAAATTATATAACAATTGTGTGTTGCAAGTTAAAAGTTACATAACAAAATTTACAATTTTAATTTTTTTTTTTCCAAAAATCTCGATGTCCTGTGTGAAAACGTAGTACGAATTCATACACCACAAGTGCAGGAACATCGTATTGTATAAAATTAAAAAAAAATGCTATTGTAAATTTTGGAATGTCAGTCATCCCATTGGTGGAGGGGATGATTAATCAACTTTTGGTCAGCGTTTTGCCATATACACGATATTCTTAACATAAGTATAAAATTTGATAACAATTGGCGCGGTAATTTCGAAGATTATCAGTCTAATAAAAATTGACACAGACGGAACCGGGAGACCAAATTTTTCGTACTCTAGACGTCATGAAACGTCAAGAAAACATGCAAGTAGCAAGTCGCTTGATAGGCTCGATTACTATACTTGTGACTGTACTATAAGTGAAAGTAATTCGAAGTCCCGGAATTTAAGACTAGACTTTTCAAACTGCATGCTACTGTTGCTAAAAGCTAACATTTCATCACTCGCAGGCTCTAAACCAACCTGAATTCTAATTCTAAGGCGATTTTGACACGTTTCGAACGCTATTACTGACAGAAACGTCTTATAATTTTTACTTCCCGAGCGTAAGCGAAGGAAGTATTGTAATCGAGTCCGTCGACCGACTCTCTACTTTAACGTTTTTTCGAACTTTCATGACCCCTACAGTACGAAGAAATAGGTCTCTTGTTTCCGTCTGTCTGTCTGTCCATTTGGCTGCCGTCCCGAATTTTTATTAGACAGATAACCTCCGAAAGTACTGGGCCAATTGTTGTCAAATTTTGTATTTATATTAGGAACGTCATGTAGATTGTAAGTAAAACGCTAACCGAAATTGGCCTAATCATCCTCACCAATAACGTGATGATATCATTTCACAATTGTACATAGCAAATGGGTTTTAAATTGTATAAAATAACATAGTCTTACACATGTAGTTTATGAAGCCATGTTGAGTTTTTATCGAAACGTCCAGATTTTTGGGAAAAGAATCAAAATTATAAAACAACATTTTGCAATTTAATTTTGAATCTGCAAACCGGAATGCTTTGAAATCTTGCAGACGTTATAAAGTTATGATAATAATAATACATTTTTAATCAAAATTATTTACTTATCCCCTCCAAAAGATTGATGACGTCAGTTCAAAATGTTGCCGAATAAATCCTTTCGGAAAAGTCCAAAATATGAAGAGTCTATATTTGGGAACAACAGTTCCCCCAAAAACACGTAATATACCTGAATACATTTGATATTTATGTAAATTTCTGTACAAATCCTATCCTTCCTCCTATCCTATTTTTCGTCTACCTGCCCTATGCTTCAACTTTCTCTTCCAGTTTCTACAATTTTCTAAACACTTTCGTTAAGTTCTTCCATCTCTCCAAAACCGAACCTACGTGTCGACAATTTTTAAAGACCATTCCTTTTTCTTCCTCGAGCTCTCTACCCGTAAGCATCTAATAAAAATCTATTAAAATCCCCACCGATGCCCACAATTCCATTCATATTTTTTGGATTTACTTATACAAGTTACGCAAAAAAATTATTGACTGAATCAAGAATTGCAAAACTCAATACTTTGAAATCTTGAAGACGTTTTGATATTATGAAAGAATGGTAAATTATTATTTATCAAAATATATCTGTTCATCAACTCCAAAAAATTGATGACGTCATCTCAAAATTTTGCGGATTAAATTCTATCTAAAATGTGCAAAATATGATCAATCTATAATTGTAATTTATCACTGCATTCATTTTTTTTAGCTTTGCTTATAGAGGGTGACTCAAAAAAATTAATGAATCAGTCAATTTATTTTATTGAATAAATCACGAATAGCAAAACTGAATACTTTGAAATCTTGCAGCCGTTTTAAAGTTATTGAAGCATTGATCAAAATATATCTGTTTACTCCCCCCAAAAAACTGATGACGACATCTCAAAATTTTGTAGAAAAAATTCCACCCAAAATGTGCAAATGTGTTCTTATTTGTAATCGATCATTGCACTCATATTTTTTAGATTTTCTAAAACAGGGGACTCAAAAAATTAATGAATGGGTCAATTTATTTTATTGATTAAATTAGGAGCGCCTCACTCCATTTTCTCAGAAAATTTTGGGAATACAATATCGTTATTTTTAGTATTATAGGTACTGCATCAATCCAAGTTGATATACGTGTATTTGCAAAAATGTTGATGACGTCATCACAAAACGTTGCTTTTAGCAACAGTAGTAACTTAAATTCGAATTTAAAGACGATTTTGAGACGATTCAAACACCATTTGTGATAGAATGTTTAATGAAACACAGGTTTAACACATAGAACTTTTATAAACAACTAATGACGTAAGTCAAAGAATTCGAGGATGCCGAAATTTTAAATACAATAATCAGGGCTAATTGAGGAAATCGAGCTTGGAATGTCCTACATAAAAAAAGAAGATAATCCCCGAAACTACTGGACCAATTTTTGTGAAATTTTATATGTAAGTATATTACGAATATCATGTTGATGGTAAAACGCTAACCGAACTTTGTCAAGTCATCCGCACCAACAGTGTGATGATGACACCTCAAAATTGTACATAGTAAATGAATAGGTTTTAAACTGTGTAGAATAATATAGTCCTACAGGTATAGTTTATGAATCCATGTTGAGTTTTTACCCGAAACGACCAGATTTTTGGAAGAAAAATCAAAATTATATAACAATTGTGTGTTGCAAATTAAAAGTTACATTGCTAAATATACAATTTTAATTTTTTTTTTCCAAAAATCTCGATGTCCAGTGTGAAACCGCAGTACGGATCATACACCACCACCAAGTGCAGGAATATCGTATTTTATAAAATTAAAAAAAATATTGTAAATTTTGGAATGTCAATCAGCCCATTGGTGGTGGGCATGATTAATCAACTTTTGGTCAGCGTTTTGCCATATACACGATATTCTTAACATAAGTATAAAATTTAATAACAATTCGTGCGGTCATTTCGAAGATTATCAGTCTAATAAAAATTGACAGAGACGATGGAAAGTCAGGCGTTAGAGAGATGGAACCGGGAGACCAAATTTTTTGTACTCTAGGCTTCATGAAACGTCAAGAAAACATGCAAGTAGCAAGTCGCTTAATAAACTCAATTACTACACTTGTGACTGTACTATAAGTGAAAGTAATTCGAAGTTCTGGAATTTAAGACTAGACTTTTCAAACAGGATGCTACTGTTCCTAAAAGCTAACTTCCATCGTTTGCAGGCTATAAACCAACCTGAATTCTAATTCTAAGACGATTTTGACACGTTTCGAACGCTATTACTGACAAAAACGTCTTATAATTTTTACTTCCCGAGCGTAAGCGAAGGAAGTATTGTAATCGAGTCCGTCGACCGACTCTCTACTTTTACGTTTTCTCTAACTTTCATGACCCCTACAGTACGAAGAAATAGGTCTCCTGTTTCCTGTCTGTCTGTCCGTTTGGCGGCCGTCCCGAATTTTTATTAGACAGATAATCTCCGAAAGTACTGGGCCAATTGTTGTCAAATTTTGTATTTATATTAGGAACGTCATGTAGATGGTAAAACGCTAACCCAAATTTGTTTAATCATCCTCACGAATAACGTGATGATAACATTTCACAATTGTACATAGTAAATGGGTTTTAAATTGTATAAAATAACATAGTCCTACACATGTAGTTTTTGACGCCCTGTTAAGTTTTATCGAAATGTCCAGATTTTTGGGAAAAGAATCAAAATTATAAAACAACATTTTGCAATTTAATTTTGAATCTGCAAACCTGAATGCTTTGAAATCCTGCAGACGTTATAAAGTTATGATTATCATGATAAATTTTTAATTAAAATCATTTGCTTATCTCTTCCGAAAGATTGATGACGTCAGCTCAAAATTTTGCCGAATTAATCCTTTCGGAAAAGTCTAAAATATGATGAGTCTAAATTTGGAAACAACAGTTCCCCCAAAAACACGTAATCTACCTGAATACATGTCATATTTATGTACATTTCTGTACAAATCCTATCCTTCCTCCTATCCTATCTTTCGTCTAACTGCCCTATGCTCCAACTTTCTCTTCCAGTTTCTAGAATTTTCTAAACTCTTTCTTTAAGTTCTTTCACCTCTCCAAAACCGAACCTAGGTGTCGACAATTTTTAAACACCATTCCTTTTTCTTCCTCGAGCTCTCAACCCGTAGGTAAGCATCTAATAAAAATCTGAAAACCGTAACCGTCGCTATTTCTTATTAAAATCCTCACCGATAGTCACAATTCCATCCATATTTTTTGGATTTACTTATACAAGTTACGCAAAAAAATTATTGACCAAATCAAGAATTGCAAAACTCAATACTTTGAAATCTTGAAGACGTTTTGATGTTATGAAAGAATGGTAAATTATTTATCAAAATATATCTGTTCATCAACTCCAAAAAATTGATGACGTCATCTCAAAATTTTGCAGAATAAATCCTATCTAAAATATGCAAAATATGATCAATCTATAATTGTAATTTATCACTGCATTCATATTTTTTTAGCTTTGCTTATAGAGGGTGACTCAAAAAAATTAAGGAATTAGTGAATTTATTTTATTGAATAAATCAAGAATAGCAAAACTGAATATGTACTTTGAAATCTTGCAGCCGTTTTAAAGTTATTGAAGCATAGTAAATTATTCATCAAAATATATCTGTTTACTGATACTGATGACGATATCTCAAAATTTTATAGAATATATACCACCCAAAATGTGCAAATGTGTTCTTATTTGTAATCCATCATTGCACTCACATTTTTTAGATTTTCTAAAGCAGGGGACTCAAAAAATTAATGAATGGGTCAATTTATTTTATTGATTAAATTAGGAACGCCTCACTCCATTTTCCCAGAAAATTTTGGGAATACAATACTGTTATTTTTAGTATTATACTGCATCAATCCAAGTTGATATACGTGTATTTGCAAAAATGTTGATGACGTCATCACAAAACGTTGTTTTTACCAATAGTAGTAACTTAAATTCGAATTTGAAGACGATTTTGACACGATTCAAACACCATTTGTGATAGAATGTTTAATGAAACACAGGTTTAACACATAGGACTTTTATAAACAACTAATGACGTAAGTCAAAGAATTCGAGGATATCGAAATTTTAAATACAATAATCAGGGCTAATTGAGGAAATCGAGCTTGGAATGTCCTACATAAAAAAAGAAGAAGAAAAAAGAAGGGCTCGGACTGTGTCCAGAATGGAGGGCCAGATCTCGAAAATCTTGTGTTGTTACTATAAACTAGCATCAAATCGGCTCTTTTCAGAACCAACAGTAATTTCGACAAATAAAGTAACAGTAAATTGGTACTGGTCAACATTTTGGAGAAACATGTGCACTCTACACTAATGTTGGTTAGTGGTTACACAAAAACCTAAATTTTGCGATCCCATATTACATACGACTGCAATAACTGTATAATCACAAATACAATTTTCAATTTAAAGCTGGTTAGCTGGTTGCTAATCTTATTATTACTGATACAATGCCTCAACAGAGTGAAAACTCCAATTATTAGGCAAGGAGCATAAAGATTAACAAAAAAGTGGAGTGAAATTAGCAAGTTTAAAATCTTAAGCACAATGAATGCTAGACAACTCGATGGAATGTGCTGTACTGATGATATCAAACAAGATCGAAACTGCAGGCTACAGTTTTCCAACACGTTGTCTAGCCTTCGGGGTGATTGCAAATTATTGTATTTTAAATTTGCCGCTAATTTGATGCCATTGGACGTAACAGTCGATACGTATGCGTATACCATGTTTCCTTCTACCATGCGTTGGATATATGTATGACGGCGACGTTGCCAAGTTTCAGAGGTCAGAACGTACAGTTTATATGCCGGAGGTAACAACACATGGTAGAAGGAGACATGGTATAGGCATCCGATGTACCAATTTAAAAATGGTCTGCGCATCCATTTGTGACGTTCGGTGGCATCAACGACCTTGTGACTCTTGTGAGCTTCGCCTGTGGCTTCGCTAGGGAAGTCTAGGGAATTTCAGCTTGAGTTGTCATTGCTCTGTCCAATACGTCAATTAGTTGTCGGATAACGAATTGTATTTTAAATTTCGCGCTAATTTCACCCCACTTGACGTCACACCCGATGCGTATGCCTATACCATGTCTCCTTCTACCATGGTAACAACATACTAGCAGTGTATAAAGGTAAGCGACGCCAGCGCCAACGGTCTACAGCTCAACTAAAATAAAAAATTGCGACTATGGGATGCACGTTATGACCTCCAGACGAAAATTGAAAATCAAGCTCCTAGCGCCCCCTGGATGATTAAAAAATTATTTACAAGGCAAAACCACAGTAGATCAGTAACGAAACTTCAGCAATATTTGCGGAACGGGTGTGACCTTGGGAGCCCGTTCCCGGGAAACACGAAGATTCAAATATTTCGTAGCATTCGTATGTGATTCATATAATACTAATAATTGTACTCAAAAATAAAAATGGGTGGCATGTACTAGTGACATTGGCCATTTTTTTCTTTCTTATAAATTATTAATGTATTCAAGCAAAACATTTTTATTCAATTTTGACGTTTTAAACTGCGTTTATTAAATCCTTAACAAGTCTGACAAATAAGTTGTTATCACAAGTGAATTGCAAAATTTTTATTTCACTCTTAATATTTTTAAATCACTCACAAAAAAATAAAAAACAACTTCAGGAACATAAACATTTTGCTTATTATTTTTAAGTTTTCACAGAATACAATTTGTTTACAATTTTCACTAAAAGGTTGCTGCAGCTAAATCAGTATTGTTTGACATATTTGTTTGTCTCTGTGAGACGTCAATTTGGGAATTGTATAAATCCCACACCAATACAATTCCAAAGTGTGTTTCGGAAACTATTTACTACAGATTATTTCGATACGAGTGCAAGAACCAACTGTAAAACACTATTTTATTTGAAATGAAAAATTTGCTAAGGTGTTCTTTTAAACAAACTTCCACAACACATCTCCCCTGTATTCCAGCCTCTTCAACAATCATTAAGTGATGTGAGTTACCGGAAACTCACCTTGAAAGAACATAACTGTTTATGGTATGTTTGTGGATACTCATTAATACCAAAATTCTTACACCACCACTTCTGCGAAGTTTGTTGTGAATTTTGCACATTCTTACGAAGTGGTACATCCTGTTTTAATTGTGTGACATTTTAAAGTCTTCAATGAAGATGTGATTTTTGGCGATTTAATGATACCACCTAAACATTTTGCAGTTTATACATACTCCGATGGGTAATACATTTTGTCAGTTTTCCCAATTTATGCACCGTAGTCGTTAACTGGTTTGCGGCTAAAAAACGAACCATACAAAAATACCATTCCACCACCCCTGCAAAGACTTTCCTCTTGATTACCTCGTTTCAGTTTTTATTAGTTAGAATTTTGTACACGCTAAAATTTAAAATTAAATCTTGGACGGCTCAAACACGCACACATCGAAAATTAAACTATTTCGTTTAACCTGCAGTTTGTTGACCTCTTTAGCCTGGAATTTTCTAGTATTTTTTACATGTATCGTAAG
Source organism: Zophobas morio (assembly GCF_036711695.1). Lineage (NCBI taxonomy): Eukaryota > Metazoa > Arthropoda > Insecta > Coleoptera > Tenebrionidae > Zophobas > Zophobas morio. Next base: position 151,614 of record NW_026972189.1, on the reverse strand, counting down.
TATCTATCTATTATTTTGTAAAATAAATTTTACGTTTGTTTTTAACCCCATAACCCAACATCCCGTATGATTCCGTAATTAAAATGACATTTCTTGTTGAGAAAACCAGACAAAACGTTCACCGAAAACCTTAAAATGAAAAAGAAACTATATTCTTCAAGGTCGGAGCACCTTTAGTGACGCTAGTGACCTCTTTATGTCGTTCCGTAAGCTCCCCATGTATTTCTTATGGAATCAGCTGACACTTTTATAGCCCTGGTTCTGTAGTACAAACCTATCTATTCTACAACCGTGGTCTGAACTGACTTCGTACGAAAGATGTTGACAGCTTGATTTTATAAATAATTCACGGTAGATAACGAAAAGAATGGTAAATTATTGGGCAGGATTGTGATTACAACACTTAAAATAGGATCTTTGTTCTAAATTATAAAATTGTTTTTTTTATAAGGACTCAAGAGACAGGTTAGAAGAAACATCTGTCAAAAGCGATTTGTTGCGTTGGTGCGGTACAAGGATGGAAGGGAAATAGACACATACAGATTCAATGCATATAACAAAGATGAAGATGTGGTGATCACACAAGGATAGCATTATACTACTCCCCTTGACGTAGAAAACGACAACAGATAGCTTCATGTCTAGTCACAGCTTTCAGTTTGAGTATTGGTATCTATTTATAGTAATATTCATAATAATAATAATAATCATTTATTTCCAACAGGCAAATTACACCCAATTACTGGAAACAATAAAATACTTAATTCTAACAAAGAATGTAGGCATAAACTTAAAATTAAACTTATTTAACTAGAAAAAAAAAAAATAGAGAGAAAAAGAAACAAGGGAAGGTAAAAAAGAAAAAGTTATTTCTCAAAAACCGTAATAACAATTTCCGAAATTCTGTAAATGGAGTCAAAATGAATACCACATACACTGTTTAAGCTATTAAATAAATCCATCATCAGCGCTATCGGTGACTTAACTAAAACATTAGTTCTTTTAGGTGCAGAATAAAAAGTACGTGAATTCCTTGCGCACATGCGAGGCACTAAAAAACTAAGTTTATTTAAAAGATAAATGCAGTCTATTCGGTAGTTGACAAGATTGTAAAGGAAGCGAATAACACTTATAGCACGTCTGGTATTTAAGGTTGTTAAGTTAAATCTTGCCAAAAGAAGCGAATGATCAAGACCAATAGGGGGATAAACACCATCAACAACATAAGAAATTAATTTAAGAAATTTCCTTTGCAACGATTCAATGTGATCTTTATGAATATTGTATATAGGGTACCATATCAATGCACAGTATTGCAGCCTGGATCTAATCAATGAGGCATAAAGGAGTAGCAGAACAGATGCATCGGTGAAATCTTTGCAATTCCTATAAATGAAACCATAAGTTTTGTAAGCGATGCCCAAAGTATCAGAAATGTGATCCGTGAAATAGAATTTTTGATCAAATAGAACACCGAGGTCCTTGATTGAATCAACACGATTTATAACCTCTTCATTTAACGAATAATCATGTAGTAATAATTTAGATTTTCTCGAGAAAGTCATTGCATTGCATTTGGATACGTTAAGGGTTAAGCGATTTTGTGCACACCAGTTTGAGATTGCCATCTTCATTTGACGGGACAACAGAGTTCTGGTTTGTTTTTTTACTGAATTGTCTATTTTTAATTTAAAAATTGCTCTTTCAACAATTTTTCCTTCTGCGCTTGTCTAAAAACGTCAAACCCCGTCGCTGCCTACCGTATTGAACAAAAATCCAAGCAGAACAGGTTAACCAACCTTACTTTTTTACAAGTGGACAGATTGAAATGGCGCCGACTTTATGTACTTATACATATTAGCCAAATACACTGACGTCATCCGAGGTCATCAAGATGGCAGCGTTTGACAACTAGCCGGTTTTCTCATAAGAGTCAATGCTAATATTTTCGGAATTCATTTAAATTTGAGAGTGTGTCAACTGTATATTTATAGTTTGGTAAGTTTGTTACAGTTTCTAGCGTGTGCAGATATCTGTAAAACGCACCATAACGTTTGAATATCCTTAAAAAATAATGTTTTCCAATGTGATGTACAGGTTAACTTCGCTGCATCTTATATTATTTGTTTTGCTAATTAATTCTGTGTTAATGTACATCAATGTTTTTTAAATACACTAGCATCTTAATATCATAATATTTTGTATTTTAGGAGAAAATGCCTAAATTTTGTGCTGTTGTGGGTTGCGCGAATCGAAGCACCAGAAATACGGACAAATTTTATTTTCCTTTCCCAGCAATTAGCAACAATAAAGGTAAATATGTACAGGATGGGGAAAAAAGGCGGAAGCTTTGGTTAAAAGCCTTGAAACGAGTGGATTTAACGAAGCCAAAGTAAAGTATCCCTATATTTGTTCGGATCATTTTATTTTAGGTACAGTAACTACCTATTAGATTTACAGTTTCTAATAAATTACTACATTGATGCTCTTTTAGATAAACCTGCAGATTTGTCGGATGTGGACCAGCCTGATTATGTTCCATCACAAAATTTAGGATATCAAAATAAATTCACTCATAATACTTGTAATGTTGAAAGACACAGTCGTTTAAAAAAGAGAAAACTGAATAAATGCCTCTAGACTTTTGAATGCACGAATTTCATTGTAGGTTATTTTACTTATTCCAAAAATAAAAAAGTTTAGAATGGTATTCATTGTTATGGTAGGGACATCGTCTAAACACAAATTAAAATCACTTGCACTTATTATATAAGGATCTACGCCGTTTAAATTATCTATACTTTAAAAACAAATCACACATCTTCACTTAAACCCGTCACATTAACCTCAAACGAAAATATTAATTTCCGATTTACCGCTTAAAACACACGGATGTATTTTGGGTGACGAAGAATTCAGACCAAAACAGCGTTATGTATTTTTATTTTTATTATGTATTTTTAAACTCAAATCGCCAAAATAAAGCACCCTGATACACAGAAAAGATATGAAAGAAGCTATTCACGTGTTTATTTTCTAGATAAATACCCACACTTTTAAATAAAATGCGAAAATGTTAGCATTGTCACTTATGGAGTTTCACGGCGCTTGTCAAACGCTGTGTTCCCGCCACAGCGTGACATCACGTGTTATTGGCTAATTCAATATCTATGACCCGAAGTGTCAAAATTCTAGTTACATTCTCCTAAAAGTTTTCACTAAACAGGGTAGCTACTACCGTATTTGGCAAATTTTTAAGCGGGATCAAGGTCATTCTTACCTCAACCGACATTTTTCTGTGTTCAAGGGCAAAATGATTGAAATCGACTGTTTGGATTCTTGAATTAAAGACTATATTCGTTTGTTTGTGATGGGACAGTGTATTGTCTGTGTAGTCTGTTTTAGCGTCACTATAATTGTAATTCGTGTGACCGGAATGAAAGTGAAGGAAACAGGAAGCAGTTTGTAATATTCTGATAAATATAGTGTCAATTTGTCGTAAATAAAACGCGTTGTTACAAATATTATGACATTTCTTCTAGTTACTTTTATTCCTAGTTAGAAACAAACACTGCTACCAACATAAATTGACGAGTCCTCAACCGTCATTCGATTTAAACTATGACGCTTCTCTATGTTCTCTGATCGAATAGACTAAAAGCCCATCGAGTCCAGAGATATGGAGAGAGAGAATGAGCTTCCCCTTGCGCAGACCCAAAATCCTTGGTAAAATTGAAAGCAGCCATTTTATCAGTTGACTGTTGCCAACATAATCACAAATCACCAACAGAACTTGATATCCCTAGACAATTGCTTGATTATTTAGCGGGAAGTTTAAAATCATTAATTAAAATCACCTAATAATAAATCACAACTAAAACATATTCCACTTTACATAAATAAATAAACATAATTATACTTAAATATATTTATTGATGCGAAAACAGTACCAATTATGTGTACACATGTCTAACAGAAGTGCCCTGTGCAAGACATGAAGTCTTTTGCTCAAATTAAACATTCTTATTTACATGTAGGCATTAATTATTTGTTTAATAAGAATATATAAATGGCCTTCATCGATGGCCGCCGTCTCGAGTGCGTGGGTCCTCTAAGTTAGGAAAAAGAATGCTGGCATGCCGAAAGTTTAAAAAAATTGTTCATCGCTTGGAAGTTTGTTATCGGTGAGTTGCAAAATTTTTCGTATTTGCAACTTACCGTAACAAGTCTTTACAACCCCAGCAAAAGGTTTAATAAGCCCCCCTAAAATCAAAATTTTGTTAAGACTTAAAAAATAACTATTGTAAGTATTTTATTTTACCCATGTTTTTTTTGTCCAATAATCTGTAAAACTGTAAGTCACTTCCTCGTGTTTCAATGCAAGAAGAAAGTCTGCGCACTTAAACGTCTTCACCACCATTTTGACAACATAACTACCAATATATGCCACGTTTTCTGCCACTTCACTCAGCCCAATAAAATTAGACGGTCATAGTCATGTCTGCAAGTGCTTCAGTCAAAATATCGAGATCATATTTTTTCAAAACAAACACGTCAACTGATTGTTGAACATTTGTGCTCTTTTGTGCTAACAGAGAGCATACAGGTGGTGCAAAGCACTTTACAATTTCCTCCTTCCCTCGTTATCTTTGTTAATAGAAGCAATCTTCTAAAAGTTTTACAAAATTGTAGAGGAGTAGCGTTATTGTTTCACCCATTTCTCGATCTGAAAACAGAAAGATAAATACAGATTTGTGTAATTCCAGTGCATAAAAAAGTAATACAATTGTTTCTTTAAAAGCTTACCGCACTGAGCAGAAGAAAATTTCCAGATGATCTTGACTACATTTATATGTTAGCAAGTCATTCAACCTCCTACTACTAACAAATTCATCAAAAATTCCCATGAACGACGTAGCGGAAATAACAAAGCCCAGAACTGACGTTTTTCGGGGCGTGCACCACAAAGGCCTGCCAGTGACATCCTTCAAATTCAGAAGATACTCACTGGTGTCGATGAGAAATGGACGCCACATTTCTTCATTGTTTTCTCTCAAAGATGCCTTAAAATTCTTAGCACGTACACTTCGGGAATTGAGAATATCAAATAAAGAATCTATCCTTCTGATGAATTCTATTGTTGCTTCACAATCTTGAAAGTCACTAATACCAATATCTTTTAAAAATTCAAGGGCATCCGCAACTCTTGCTAAGAGTTTGTGCTGCTAAACTCACCTATAATAGAACTTAATTATTAATGTCAATAAGAAATATTGTCAGGAAAACAACTTACTTTCATTTTATGTTGCCGCCACTCCAAATGTGCCTTTTTCAACTTGTTTGCAACATTTAGGAATTCTTCTTCATGTAGTTTCTTTATGTAACGCCAGCTTATCACCTTCCCTACCGTCAGAACTACTTTTTGAGTTCTTGCTTTTACTTCCACTTGTACTGCTACTGCTTTTTCCATGGTATCTCTGCGCAGCACTAAATAATAATTATTAACAGTAGTAAAAAATTCAATATAATAAAATATTCAAACCTTAATGTCCTTAATGTCCTCTTTACATCGATGGAGACTCTTCTCAAATATCAGCTGAAGTAGCACTCACAGTACTCATTGAAGTTGAAGAAGCTTGTAGACTTTCATCTAAATTCACATTGGGAATTGCGTTCGATTTCAATCGTTTTCTCTCATTTACAACAATGAAATCAGTTGTTGTGAAATGATCTGAGCACACCAGCTTATACTTTGGCGGTTGAGGACTCCAATGTCAATAAGGGTGGTTTTGCAAAATCAGCCTCTATGTCGCTTCTCTATGTTCTTTGATTAATTAGAACGGTCATTGTGTCAGTTATCAGTTAGGTTAAACACTTAATTCATGCAAATACTACACAATATATTATTTTTTAAAAGATAACCTCATCCCACTGCTTAAAGTTAAACCATGGTAAGTATCCAAATTAAGAACGACTAAGTATATTCCAGTCTCTTCCATTTTAACGGATTAACTTACAACCAGTCATGTTTGCCAATAATTGTACAACTCGGTTGTTCTAGGACGTGTTTTTGATGATTCGGAGGAAGACGTTGACTATATTTACAGATGCAAAAAACACAACCACCGTCCTTGAGTTGAAAAAAATCATTGAAGGTGAGTTTGATACTTTTTTATTACGTCAAACATAACTTACTTTTTGATAGGGTTTTTAAAGATACCACCGCAGGACCAACAGTTGTTTAATAAAGATAATACTATTATGGTGGATGATAGGATGTTGCAGGATTATGGACTGACTTCGACCACAACTACAGCTCAGAATCCAGCGACAGTAGGGCTTGCAGTACGGTGAGTAGAAGTCACCTTCTAACAAATAAGTAGCTATTATGGGTATTATACAGAGATACTGCGGATGCTTTTGAAGATTTGGAGTATACCCCATATTCAACTGCTGATTTAGCAGATGTTATGAAATCTCAGGAAGCTAATGGTCAAGAACAATCTTCTTGAGTTTGTTTTGTTTATGTGAATTTTTTTCTTAAAAAAAAGTCAGATGAAAATATCTATGCTGTGATAACCCAAACTTCCCGCCTTAAAATTTGACCTTGAAACAGTTTGAAAGGCCCGCGAAAAATTCAAAAATTCAAAGTTTGGCCTTGGCTGTGATCGTCTAACAAATGAGAACCTATGTTGTGTGTTTTTTTTTTTTGTTTTTGAAAAATGGCGGGAAGACGTTCTTTCATACAAGTGCATACACGGTCGAGAGCGCAAGAAATAATAGACAAAATTAGGTTGGTCAAAAGCCTTCCTAAGGAGGAAAAAGAAACGAAGAACGACAACAGAGGTTCGAATTGCCCTTCTGGCGAGTCCGCAGGGCCAAGGTGTCATCGGTCTTCATTCCCCAAAACCCCCTGGGGTTTTATTCACCGACATATTATATGTCAAACACCTTAAGATATATGAACGAAAAACACTCGCGAATTGACAGACATACACATATGAAAACCGAACAAACACAAGACCTACACATATGTAAATTGAATGGCAGAACCCGAATCATTATGAGAGTGTGGCGATCGAACAAAATATAGAACAAAATATATCAATTTCATTTACGAGCACAGCAAAATACCCAGAGGGGGCGTTATAGCGCAAGTAGAGGTTGGGACTCCTGATCGTCACTGTTCTCCCCCACGACGGTGATTCTATCTACACCAAAGCCTGCTCACACGCACATCTCCATTACGAACGTGCCCTGCGAAACGAGGCGGTTACGATCGCAGATCCGTAGTTGGGTCCCGGCTATGTACAGAAGCCGACAGCGTTAAAAACCCGCGATCGCCCCCTGAAGCTATACAAAACCCGCGGACTTTTGCAGGCGACGCGATTAATCCCGTCAGTTTGAGAAGGAGTCGCGCGCCCCACGTACACTACGAGTTATGTGTTATTTACCCTCAATTTCATTTAAATGTTCAATCTCTATGGCTCTAATATTAAATGACAACCGAACAAGTGTTAAAGTTTCCACAAAGAGCAATACACAACATTTAAATTCGCCACACACTCTTACGAAAATTCAACAACAAATAATTCTTAATTGAGATTAAATTTGGACATCAGATAATTTACATGATAGAAACATTCACCAACAAAATATTTACAAGATCAAAACTTAGCAAAGATTTATAAAACAAAGATCTGGTGTGAAATAAGCTTGTGCAAATAAAATATCATGTTAGGTCAAAACTGCAGAGCATGGAAATTTACGTTCAATTCAAATTATACAACAAAGAAAATTACTGAGGCTGAAATTGTGAGATAAAGAAAAATTGCATGAGGTGAGACATTACAAAGTTAACAAATTTACATGAGAGTGATAATAATTCGTGTCCAGTCAAGTTATTGGTTAAAATTCAAAACGTGAAATTATTCAGCTACATTGTGGGCCATTATTACACATACATTTCCCCAAACAAAACACATAAACAAAACATGGCAGACAATCTGCAGGCACAAATGGCGTTGGACGAATTCGTCATTCCAAATAATAGGCGTCGAAAATATGCGATGCAAAAATGCGATGAATCCTGTGGCGTTGTATAAACGATGGGCTAAATCAAGGAATAAAAGGCACGTCCCCCCATGACCCACAATGTTTGTTAATTTGTGCAATAGGTTCAGTTGAAACATGTGCTCGGTTAAAAGAAACAAAATGGACGCTTCAAAATGGCTGCTGCCTGAACAAAGAACGGTGAAAATAACAACTCGTCTGCCGCCATCCAAAATACAGATTTCACAAATATAGCTAAATAAAGCATGCCCCGAACTAAAAATCACTTCCTGCAAAGCCCTACTACGACGGATTTTAAATGAAAGGTAAAAAAACGAGATTAGTGGAAAAAAGCGCACGCGTCGCTGAGTCACGAGGTCAGGAGCACCGTCGACACTTGAAACTCGCCGCGAAACAGGACCCAGTCCAAAACATGGGGTCAAAACATACCTCTCCAAAGATGCGAAGATTTCGACACGGCTTACCGCCAAAAGGAACACAAAAACCTCGTCGTAAGAACGATGAGAAATCAGGAACACCCAATGGCTCAACGGGGGCTGCTAGGTTTTCCAATGGAACAGATCAACACTGGAAAAACAAAACACAACAGCAAAAGGCACAGAATAATTCACAAATAAAAATACGACCTGTTGCTCGAAGCGCTCGGAAGGAAGTGGTCTGTTTGCTCGAAGCGGTTAGAGGGAAATCGTCTGTTTGTTCGAAGCGGTCAGAGGGAAGTGGGTGATTTTACACGAGACAAAACCACTCTAACATTTTCTTGCGCATGTCTCTTTATTGGTGTCGTTGGTTGCCAACCTCTTCTTCTTACCAACCGTTTCTTGCGCGCGCGAAATTCATTTGAAATTTAAAAATTCGAATTGGGTCCTTACAATGCTAATAATGTATTTGCTGTTAAGTTGTAGATCTTTATGTAGCTATAACCAAACGGTAATTATATTAACATAGATATAGTTCTTTGGTAAATGATTAAGCAAATTAACTAAAAGTTCTTAAGTTTCATTATATATTGAATCCATACAATGTTTGTAAAATAAGCTTGTGGTAGTTCTTTTTATTAGGATAATAATAACAGTCTTCATACGTTTTTATTGTTCTTTTTTGTAACATAAAGTTTCTGCAATATTTTGCGTGTAAATAATAATAAAACAACAAAATTTATTTGATCATCCTACCAACAATGAGATGATGTCAACTGAAAATTTGGCAGTACAAGTTTATTAAATTTTTATATAAAATTACCGTGAAATGAGGAAAATTTCAATTTGACAATCAGGTATGATATCATGTTTAATATGTTGCAAACCTAGCAAAAAATATCTCAAACAACAATGCCTCTGTGTGACGCATAAAGTGTTTTTCAGATAAATCTGCTTCAAGTTGGCTTTAAACTTTAAACGTGTGAAAGCACATTAATTATTTTAAACATTGTGTACCGTGTAAATTGACAAATTTATCTCAATGATCATACTGAAAATTATCTTATTTTCAGTAGCTTTGTGTACTTTGTTGATGGAAAGTTCCTCATCAGTTGCTCTGGGTCTCAGGAGTGGGGAAATTCTCTGCCAAGATTTGTTAGTCATGACCACGGCTGTAGAATATAAGGTTGGTACACTAAGGGAAATTTGGTGGAATAAAATTTGGGTGTCCTAGGCGGCTTTGGGGCGCTTTAGATCGTTTCGCCATCTGTGAATTACGATTACACACTAACATCTTTATGAATGAAATTTTTCAAAAATTTGGCAAATTGACAACTGACAGGCTGCCAAAACTCATTCTACTTCTAGTTGATGCAGTGATGTTGATGTATTATAACTAGAAATTACTGTTTAAATTGGTTTAACGAGATCGCCAACTCAGAGAGGAACGTACATTTATACATAACAAACCTCGGCAACCGCAGGTTTGTTCGATATTTCTAGCACTATTGTTTCATGTAAACAATCATTAAACAAGCATGTGCGATGACCAGATAAACACAGATTCCTTCGAAAAACAAGTTGACAATGTACTGGTTAAGAACTTTTCGGTAATTGATTACATTAGCGACCGCGATTTTGCCGAATCTGCCCCCACAAAAACCTCATACAACACCCCTGATCACGTTCCTACCTAACCTTCAAATGTTGTACAAACATTTCTCATAACATTTGAAGAGTAGGAACGCGATCAGGGCAGGGGCGTTGTATGAGGGTTCTGCAAAAACGGTTTCAGAGAAGTCGCATAGTAGCTAGTGTAAACAATGGTCAAAGATGCTTCCAAAAGATTGAACGTTTAACATAAAAATTATTATTAAATGCTTTGATTAAATGTCAAAGTTGTCATTTATGTCGGTATAATCGTGTCCTTTTGATGTGGCAAAAATTAATGCCTCTAAATACCGTAAGAGGGACCCATTTGAAAACGCGCGTCATGGCCAACTGGTACGGAAAGAAATTATTCCACCTACCGGAACGTGAATGAATGAAAGATACTCAACCTATCTATTCTACAGCCGTGGTCATGACTTTGTCGATGGGATCCAAGCAAGTTTCCAACCTTTGTACTGACTTCCCATTAAAGTAATTATACTTTAAATTTCTATGTAATGCTTTTAAGTGTGTTAGTGTTTATGCCAGCATGTAACTTATGATCGTTGTGTCTGTTTAAAAATGTTAGCAGTGTGATAACCCAAACTTCCCGCCTTTAAATTGACTTTGAAAAGTTTGAAAGGCCCGCGAAAAATTTAAAAATTCAAAGTTTGGCTTTGGCTGTGATCGTCTAACAAATAGGAACCTACGTTGTCTGTCTTTTTTTTGTTTTTGAAAAATGTCGGGAAGACGTTTTTTCATACAAGTGAGCATATACTGCATGTGAGTTGAGAGCGCAAGAAATAATAGACAAAATTAGGGAGGGGTCGAAATGGCACCCTTTCTTTGGAGGAAAAGCAACGAAGGGCGAAAGTGACTCAGCGTGCCCTTCTGGTTATTCCGCAGGGTCAAGGCGTCATCGGTCTGCATTCCCAAAAACTCCCTAGAGCTTTATTCACCGAAATATTACATTTCAAACACCTTAAGACATATGAAAGAAAAACACTCGCGAATTGACATACACATATGAAAAACGAACAAACGCAAAATCCTATACATCTGTTTGGAATCAATGTAAATATTTGAATATCACAAATTTAATAAAACAACAAAGCAAACACTGAATTAAGTAACTGTATGCAAATACACAAGTTATTACGGGTGTGGCGGCAGATTTTTACTTCCCGAGCGTAAGCAAAGGAAGTATTGTAATCGAGTCCGTCGGCCGACTCTCTACTTTTACGTTTTCTCGATCTTTCATGACCCCTAGAAGACGAAGAAATAGGTCTCCCATTTCCGTCTGTCTGCCCGTCTGTCCGTCTGTCCGTCTGTCCGTCTGTCCGTCCGTCTGTCCTCTGTCCGTCTGTCCGTCTGTTGTCACGGATTTTTATTAGACAGATAATCTCCGAAAGTACTCGACCGATTGTTGTGAAATTTTGTACTTACATTAAGAATATCATGTAGATGGTAAAACGCTAACCAAAATTTGTCGAATCATCCCCACCACTAAAGCGATGACGTCACTTCAAAATTGTACATAGTAAATGGGTTTTCAATTGTATAAAATAACATAGTCCTATACATGTAGTTTACAACTCTGAATCGACTTTTCACCCGAAACGTCCAGATTTTTGTAAAAAAAATCAAAATTATAAAACAACATTTTGAAATTTAATTTTTAATCTGCTAACCAGAATGCTTTGAAATGTTGCAGATGTTTTAAGGCTATAAAGAGCATCATAAATCTTTAGTCAAAAAATATTTGCTTATCCCCTCCAAAAACTTGATGACGTCAGCTCAAAAGTTTGTGGAATAAATCATATCTAAAATGTACAAAATATGATGAGTCTGTACTTGTGAACTATCACTCCATTCATATTTTTTGGATTTGCATATACAGGGTGACTCAAAAAAATTAATGAATGCGTAAATATATTTTATTGATTTAATCAGGAACTACAAAACCGAATGCTCTGAAATCTTGCAGATGTTTTAAGGTCATAAAGAGCATAATAAATGTTTAGTCAAAATATATTTTCTTATCCCCTCCAAAAACTTGATGACGTCAGCTCGAAAGTTTGCCGAATAAATCATATCTAAAATGTACAAAATATGATGAGCCTGTACTTGTCATTTATCACTCCATTCATATTTTTTGGATTTGCATATTCAGAGTGACTCAAAAAAATTAATGAATGCGTAAATATATTTTATTGATTTAATCAGGAACTACAAAACGGAATGCTCTGACATCTTGCAGATGCTTTAAGGTTATAAAGAGCATAATAAATGTTTAGTCAAAATATATTTGCTTTTCCCCTCCAAAAACTTGATGACGTCAGCTCGAAAATTTGCCGAATAAATCATATCTAAAATGTACAAAATATGATCAGTCTGTACTTGTGATCTATCACTCCATTCATATTTTTTGGATTTGCATATACAGGGTGATTCAAGAAAATAAATGAAAGCGTACATTTATTTTACTGATTTACTCAGGAACTACGAAACCGAATGCTTCGAAATCTTGAAGATATTTTAAAATTATCATAAACATTGTAAATTTTTGACCAAAACGTATTTGGTCGTCCCCCCTAAAAAATTTATGACGTCACCACAAAATTTTGCTGAATAAAACCTATCTAAAATGTACAAAATATGGTGAGTCTCGTCTTGTAATTTGTCATTCCATTCAAATTTTTTCGATTTGCATATACAGGGTGACTCAAAAAAATTAATGAATGCGTAAATTTATTTTATTGATTTAATCAGGAACTACAACACCGAATGCTTTGAAATCTTGCAGATGTTTTAAGGTTATAAAGAGCATAATAAATTTTTAGTCAAAATATATTTGGTTATCTTCTACAAAAAACTGATGACGTCAGCTCAAAAGCTTGCCGAATAAATCGTATCTAAAATGTACAAAATATGATGAGTCTGTACTTGTGATTTATCATTCCATTCATATTTTTGGATTTGCATATGCAGGGTGACTCAAAAAAAATAATGAAGGCGTGAATTTATTTTATCGATTTAATCAGGAATTACAAAACCGAATGCTTTGAAATCTTGGGAATATTTTAAAGTTATTATAAGCATGGTAAATTTTTGTTCAAAATGTATTTGTTCATCCCTCCTAAAAAAATTGATGACGTCACTCTTAAATTTTGCTGAATAAATCCTATCTAAAATGCAAAAAATATGATGAGTTTGTAATTGTGATTTATCATTCCATTCATATTTTTTAGATTTTCTTATGAGGTGGTTCAAAAAAATTAATGAAGTCAATTTATTTTATTGATTAAATTAAAGGCAACACTTATTATTAGTATTACACCCCAACCAACCCAATTTGGTAGACACAAAATTTGTTAAAGGAAAAACTCGGTTGAAACATAAGGGTAGCACGCTTATTTACATCGACTTTGACATTATAGACCTGCATTTGTTTTATGCGTTCACTTGATTCCGCGAATGTGAAATAGACATGTTTATAATCAACCAATTGTGAATTTCACCGTCAAGAATTAAAATAAAACCCAATGTTTTATATAATAAGCGGAAGTCGAAGCAATAAAACCGACGGTCGTTTTGTTTACAGTTTCTCTGTTTGGCTCTCACGTATGCTGTTACGCCTGTCATCTTAAATTAAGAATGTTTATACATACACGATTTTCAGTTGCCTCTGATACGTAGGTATACGTGAGTAAATTGTTTCGTTATTTTATTGATTATTACAAATCAATATTCAAACGACCCAATTCATTTTCCCGAAAATTTGAGAATATAATAATTTTATTCTTAGTATTACACTACATCTATCCCAACTGATATACGTGTCCTTGCAAAAATGTTGATGACGTCATCGCAATTTTTTTTTAAATTCCCACTACAAAAATGTAATGAGAAAAAAAACACAATAGGCATGCAGTCGTCAAGTTTCCGACAGCGAGGGAAGTACTGTCTAAACTCTTTAGACCAATTTTTAAAGTTACGGCAGTTAACAGGAGCACAACAAGAGTACTCCTGGGCATTCTAGCATAAACGGAGTTTGGGGCTACCAGTCTGGGGCTATTCTCCTCCACGACGGTGATTCTATCTATCACAGAGCCTACCCGCCCTGCGGAACTAGGCCATTACGGTCTCTAGACCCGCAAGAGGATCTCGGCTATGGACAGAAGCCGAGAACTTTACATCGGCGGCCGCCCCTGAATTTATCCAAACCTGTGGACTTGTACAGGTGACACGATCAATCTCGCCAGCTCGACTAGGAACCGAACTTCGCTTCTGTCACGTTTTCTGTGTTATTTAACCTAAATTCCATTTTTAAATATTCAATCTCTTATAACTCTGATATTAACAACAACTAAACAAGCGTTAAAGTTTCAACGAGCAATAAACAATATTTAAATTCGCCATACAATCTTGTGAAAATTTAACCAACAAATAATTCTTATGTGAGATAAAAATTGGACATCAAACAATTTATATGATAGAAACATTCATCAACAAAGTATTTACAAAACAAAACTTAGCAAGGATTTATGAAACAAAAGATCTGGTGTGAAATAAACTTGTACAAATAGAAATATTATGGGAGGTTAAAACTGTAGAACATGAAATTTACGTTCAATTAAAACTATACAACAAATAAAATTACTAAAGTTAAAACTGTGAGATTGAGAAATATTGCATGAGGTGAAAATTTGCAAAGTTAACAAAATTTACAGGAGATTAATAATTGCTACACTTTATCAACGATTCGAACAAAGAGTTTACATTATGTCAAATTATATCATGATCTAAGTGATTGGTTACTTCAAAAACAATTTACATTGAGAGTTTAAAATACCGCGAACTGGTTACCCCAACAAAACACATAATAAACAAACACAAAAATATCCAGTCATCGCTCCGAGGGAAAAAGCGTCTCGGTGAAGTAAATTTTAAAATCGTTGCGAGGAAAAAGCGTCTCGGTGATGTAATCATTAATCAATCTGTAGCGTTGGGAGGGCATGCCTTGATAAATTAATCAATCTATAGCGTTGTGAGGGCATGCCTTGATAAATTAATCATGATAACGATGATAACCGCCTAAGGGAAGAAACCATTTTAAACCCCTCCCGCCAGTTCGCAGTATAATGAACTTGTTTAACTGCCGTAAATGAACTATTAGCAATTTTGTGTGAATAATTTAGAAGTGTTATAATGTAACACTTACGTATATGCATCCAGAAACCTATTCGTAATTAAACAACAAGGTATTTTTCCTGAGTAAGTGAATTTCATGAAATCTTCTAGCAAGTGGTTTATTTAAATAATCCTGATTGTTAAACTGTGTTTGCACTAGCTGACTATTAAGAAAAACTAACTTGATTGGTGAATTTACAAACAATGAAACAAATTTATAGCACGTGTTTCGCGTTGACCGGAAGTCGGCATTTTCCGATTAAAAGGCCGCAAGAATTAACTGCGCGGGTTGGGGACAACTGTGTCATTATGAAAGTTACGATTGATTGTCGTTAAACAAAGGTTTCCTCCCATTTTATTAACTACCAAACCAACTAATTTAAACCTAGCTCTTACCACGTGGTTACACTCACACAAGCACATTCAGAATGACCTTACGCCATGCTGCCCTGTCTCTACCAATCAACCAACCCTGTAACTAGAAACCCCTAGCGCTAAATCGTCCGATTACCAAGCAAGGATTTCCGTGCACCAGGTTGCATATGTTTAACGATTTCCTATTTTGTGATTGATTTTTTTTTTCTTTCAAATTCAAATTATTCAAATGTGATTTCGCGCCGCTGTTAATTAATTTCAGCGCGAAAACTTTGATTTAAATTCAGTCACCACAGTAGTTTTGCTTTTAATTTGCTAAAATTATTTTTGTCTGTTGCTTTTAACATATCGTTCAGATGATTCCACACTATTTTCTGAATCTCTTTAGTTATTATTTTGCATTTCCCTTGAAGAAGCCATTTTTTTTACAGGCCAAGTACATAATTATTTATTAGGCACATGACCCATAATAATAATAATAATAAACGTCTTTATTTCAGATACATACAGGGTTAGTCACGAGAGAATTACTTCTGAAAATTATTTTTACGCAACCCAAAATACTAATACCCTGTACCACTTGATATTATTTAAATTTGAAATGAAATGCCTAATCCATGATTGCGTTGACTTTGGCAGTGTCACTTTGACGTTAATTAATTTTTAACATTTTTTTTTCATCGTTGACTCGTCTCTAGAGCCCCATTGGATCGACGACATACAGTCAGATCAATCTGGGCTATACTGAAGCCGTAAGTGCTGTACCAATGTTGTTCGCCGCTAATGTGCATGTGTTAATTCGCCATCTCTCCCTCACCTAGAGCCTCTTCGAAGTGCAAATCTGCCACCTCTGGACTTCTTCGTCCATCCATTTACAAAAAAGCCGTAGCATCCCCCCAGAATGCCCAACATTTTCAACAAATTAGTAGTTAAATTATTTACTTACTTGTTTGAGTTTGTGTTGTAACCTTTGAATAAAATGCCGTAAAGGAATTTTTAGAAATAATTTTCTCGTGATTAATCGGTTGCAAAAGATCAAGAGGCACACTGACAAATTTATTAGCGGCGCCGGAGGAGATTTCCGACTGGTTGCGGTACCACCATGGACACTCGCGTAACCTCCTTTTCCACAATTGTCAAAATGAGATTGCCAAACTCAAAGCAATCATGGATTAAGCATTTCATTTTAAATTCAGTTAGTATCAAATGGTACATGGTATTCGTATTTTGGGTTGCGTAAAAATAATTTTCAGAAGTAATTTTCTCGTGACTAACCCTGTATACAGTACCTCTCGGAGGCGAAGTTTAGCTTATAGCTATTCTTACACTTAACCTCTTACAAAAATAACCTACAGTTTACACTACAAAAATATAACAGAAATTCTAGAAATGAGACAATTATAAGAGAAAAGAAAAATGATGAGATAAAAAAACAATTATAAATTTACAGAAGCTTATATGAAAAACAACCACATGATTCATTAATACGTGTATAAGATAATCTAATACGTAACCTAATAGTTTAAGAATTGTTTTTTTTTTTTAATAAGATTTGAATAAGTGATTTCTTAAATCGGGCAATGGGAAGATTCTTAATGTTACAGTCTACAGCATTACATATCATTATATAACAGCATTGTAACTAAAACAGCGTTTAAATTTTTTGACAAATCGTCGTGTTCTCTGATATTCGATATAAAGCGATACATTTTTGATCTTTTGCAGTCTACTTTTATGTATGGGATACAAACAAAGGTGATAAACAGTAATGATGTAAAATAAAACCGAGAAAAATTAATGATTCCGTTAATTTTTTATTTTTTTTTATTTTGAAGTTTAGGAGAAACTGGAAGCACATAATATTTTAACCTTAAGTAGACCGATTTAAGTAAGTAAGCAACATGTGATATAAAATGTAAATCATAATCAAAGTGAAAATGCCTAATATTCGAGCAGAATCAGTCCAATTTAAGACATTACCAATAAGTTTGACTGTTATTACATTTTTGATCCTTTATTTGAATTACTACGTAGTATCTTTTTTTGAATTTGTTTTGAATCTGTCTTAATCAGGCTTGTGGGAACTGTAACTATATTAGGTGAAAAGTTAGTGACATTGTTTTCAATATTTAACTTGTTTTTGGTCGAAAATACTTCATCAATATTTACCGTTCTATCTGGTGTCGTTGTTGGCGGAGTACTTTTTGACTTTATAAAAATCTGCGGTTGTTCAGTTTCTTCTAAATCATTTGCAGTGTATACATCATCATTAACATATAACTTATTTCCTTTAATATAAGCTTTCAGTTTCTTTTGTTTAGCCAAACTAAGATGGGTTCTTAAAATTTTGTATTCCTTAATTTCATCCGTGGTTAAATCGTTATTTATATAAATCCTCGAACCTTTCAAATTTATGCGAGCTTGGAGTACTTCATATTTTTTAATACGTGAGATAAATTCAATAATTACCGGTCTTTTGGTTTGGTTTTTTCCTATTAAGTAGACATTATTTATGTCAGAAATGCCAACTTAAATGTGTAGACACTCCTTTAATTTCTCACATACAAAGGATGCTAGTTCCGATGAGGGTAAACGTTCATTTGTCACTTCCAATCCAAAGATGATGATATTCTTTTTTTTTGTTTGCTTTTTCTAGATACTTAATTTTATTTTTTAAGTACTCGTTTTCTCTTAATAATTGCCGACTTACGTTGGACAATATACTAGATTCAGCCTGATCAATTTTGTGATTTAGATCCTCACGTAATTTACGAATTTCGAGGTTTTATCAGTTACTGACAAAAGAAACCGATTTATAAAAATGTATTCAGGTTTTTCACACATGTAGGTGGGCAGATGCTATCAGCTACATCTGTCCCCTGATAGGGATTCTCTTGTGAAATTGTTTTTTTTTATTTATTTATATATTTTGTTTATATATTTTGTCGCAGTAATGTGTATAATTACTATATTAGTGGGAGTACTTACACAATACACCTGCACACCGCACACTTCTTTGTATCGCACACACAAAAACGAAGCCAGCACCAGGAATAAAAAACGCCGAAAATTATTTCGTTCAATTACTCGAAAATAACTGAATTGTTGCAAGAGTCACTTATACCACTGAAATGATTGGCCAAAAACACACAAAATGGCACTAAATTCAAAAATATACGCCAAGAACAACCCGACCAAACTTAGTAAAAACGAAGACCACTGTCACAGCGACTTATCTTATCATTAATCATTACTCATTATGTACTTGGTAGAAATACCAACATCTCAAAGGTGTGAGGGGTGAGGCGCGAGAGGTTTATTCCCACGTAGTCTGATGGCAGACAAGTTTTAGTTTAACCCCTTAACACGCTGTGGTTAGTATAGTGACCACGTCAAGAAAGTTCATATTCTTCACAATTTAATATGCATTTATAATGGATACTGACCTCTAGAAGCATGTTGAACGCATCTAGGTGCCCAGTGGCTTATATACTGTTCACATATTGAAGTAAAAAAAAAATAGTAACGAGTGGTCACTCAACTGACCATAGCGTCCTCGTTTAACGTATTCTGATAAAACTGAATTCGATACGCTTTTTTTACGATTCTGAGAATAATGAAAAAGCAAACGGTAAGTTGTTTTGGCTACTACATTAGTAAGCATTCTGTTCTTCACACAGTAGAGTGAAAACTTATTAGGTGCCGACTAGACATCAAAATTTAAATGTGACAGTTTTAGTTCCATATATTTGATGAAGGTAAGTCACTTTTGTACATTTTTTTGTAACTCTGATATAAACAATATATTACATAAAATTACATTTTTATGATTCTAACTACTACAACAATTTCAAAAAATCAGCAATATTAAACATTCAGTCTTGCGCAAAGGAGATATTGAAAAAATGCGTATATCTGAAACCTGGGTTTTATTGCATGCCTATTATGTTTTTTTTTCGTATTAGATTTCAAAGCATTCGGTTTTGTAATTATTGATTAAATCAATAAAATAAATTTCGCGCATTCATTAAATTTTTTGAGTCACCCTGTATATCCAATCCAAAAAATATGAATGGAATGATAAATTAAAAGAAGAGACTAATCACATTTTGTACATTTTAGATAGGATTATTCGGCAAACTTTTAAGGTGACGTCATCAATTTTTTGGAGGGGATGAGCAAATATATTTTGACTAAAGATTTATGATGCTCTTTATAGCCTTAAAACATCTGCAACATTTCAAAACATTCGGGTCAGCAGATTCAAAATAAAATTTCAAAATGTTGTTTTATAATTTTGATTTTTTTTTCAAAAATCTGGACGTTTCGGGTGAAAAGTCAATTCGCAGTTGTAAACTACATGTGTAGGACTATGTTATTTTATACAATTTAAAACCCATTTACTATGTACAATTTTGAAATGACGTCATCGCATTAGTGGAGGGGATGATTAGACAAATTTTGGTTAGCGTTTTACCATCTACATGATATTCCTAATATAACTACAAAATTTCACAACAATCGGTCCAGTACTTTCGGAGATTATCTGTCTAAAAAAAATCCGGGACGGCAGACAGACGGACAGACAGACGGAAATGGGAGACCTACTTCTTCGTCTTCTAGGGGTCATGAAAGATCGTGAAAACGTAAAAGTAGAGAGTCCGCCGACGGACTCGATTACAATACTTCCTTTGCTTACGCTCGGGAAGTAAAAATGTATCTGTATCTGCGCCATTAATTTTGTATCTAGAGACAGATATTTTTCCTTAAATTCGATTTTATCTAGATGCAGATACTAGAAACCCAAAAATGTATCTAGATACTTTATTTAGACACAAGTATCTAGATATTTCCCAACACTGCTGACATGTAATATTTGTATGTATATAATTGTTATTCTTTTAGCATTTTTAATAAAAAAATCTAAAAACTTTTCTGCACTTATTTTTATTCGTAAAACATTGAACAATAATCCGAAATTTGGCATGACACTAGACAATATTCTCGAGCCACTCATTGAATGATTTCCTTGAATTTCCTTTTAGAATACTTATCTCAACTTGGTACCATGCTGTGAGGATTATAGGGAATTATTAGTTTCGAGGTAAGAAATGTGGGTTCCAGCAACCCGAAAGTGAGCGTTAAAAAAATTGGTCTAAAGAGTTTAGACAGTACTTCCCTCGCTGTCGGAAACGTGACGACTGCATGTCTATTATGTTTTTTTTTTCGCAGTAGATTTCATTTTTCTTTTTGAGTCACCCGGTATATGCAAATTCAAAAAATATGAATGGAATGATAAATTACAAGTACAGACTCATCATATTTTGTACATTTTAGATAGGATTTATTCAGCAAAATTTTGGGGTGACGTCATCAATTTTTTAGGGGGGATGAGTAAATACATTTTGATAAAAAATACACCATGCTTATAATAACTTTAAAACATCTCCAAGATTTTAAAGCATTCAGTTCTGTAATTCCTGATTAAATCAATAAAATAAATTGACACATTCATTAATTTTTTTCAGTCATTCTGTATATGCGAATCGAAAAAATATGAATGGAATGATAAATCACAAGTACAGACACATCATATTTTTCACATTTTAGATAGGATTTATTTACCAAATTTTAGGGTGACGTCATCAATTTTTTTAGGGGGGGATGAGCAAATAAATTTTGATAAAAAATTTACCATGCTTACGATAACTTTAAAATATCTCCAAGATTTCACAGTATTCGGTTTTGTAATTCCTGATTAAGTCGATAAAATAAATTCACGCATTTATTAATTTTTTTGAGTCACCCTGTATATGCAAATCCAAAAATATGAACGGAAATATAAATCACAAGTACAGACTCATCATATTTTGTACATTTTAGATAGGATTTATTCAGCAAAATTTTGGGGTGACGTCATCAATTTTTTAGGGGGGATGAGCAAATACATTTTGATTAAAAATTTACCATGCTTATAATAACTTTAAAACATCTCCAAGATTTCAAAGCATTCGGTTCTGTAATTCCTGATTAAATCAATAAAATAAATTGACGCATTCATTAATTTTTTTTCAGTCACTCTGTATATGCAAATCGAAAAAATATGAATGGAATGATAAATCACAAGTACAGACTCATATTTTTCACATCTTAGATAGGATTTCTTTACCAAATTTTAGGGTGACGTCATCGATTTTTTTAGGGGGTGATGAGCAAATAAATTTTAATAAAAAATTTACCATGCTTATGATAACTTTAAAATATCTTCAAGATTTCACAGCATTCGGTTCTATAATTCCTGATTAAATCAATAAAACAAATTGACGCATTCATTAATTTTTTTGTCACCCTGAATATGCAAATCCAAAAAATATGATTGGAATGATAAATCACAGGTACACACTCATCATATTTTGTACATTTTAGATAGGATTTATTCAGCAAAATTTTGGAGTGACGTCATCAATTTTTTAGGGGGGAAGAGCAAATACATTTTGATAAAAAATTTACCATGCTAATGATAACTTTAAAACATCTCCAAGATTTCAAAGCATTCGGTTCTGTAATTCCTGATTAAATCAATAAAATCAATTGACGCATTCATTAATTTTTTTCAGTCACCCTGTATATGCAAATCGAAAAAATTTGAATGGAATGATTAATCACAAGAAGAGACTCACCATATTTTGCACATTTTAGATAGGATTTATTCAGCAAAATTTTGTGGTGACGTCATAAACTTTTTAGGGGGGACGACCAAATACATTTTGATCAAAAATTTACCATGCTTTTGATAATTTTAAAACATCTTCAAGATTTTAAAGCATTCGGTTTTGTAATTCCTGAGTAAATCAGTAAAATAAATTTACGCATTCATTAATTTTTTTGAGCCACCCTGTATATGCAAATCCAAAAAATATGAATGGAGTGATATATCACAAGTACAGACGCATCATATTTTGTATATTTTAAATAGGATTTATTCGGCAAACTTTTGAGCTGACGTCATCAAGTTTTTGGAGGGGATAACCAAATATATTTTGACTAAAGATTTATGATGCTCTTTAGAGCATTAAAACATCTGCAACCTTTCAAAACATTCGGGTTAGCAGATTCAAAATTAAATTGGAAAATGTTGTTTTATAATTTTGATTTTTTTTCCAAAAATCTGGACGTTTCGGGTAAAAACTCAATTCGGAGTCGTAAACTACATGTGTAGCACTCTATACTTTTATATAATTTAGAACCCATTTACTATGTACAATTTTGAAGTGACGTCATCGCATTTGTTGTGGGATGATTAGACAAATTTTGGGTAGCGTTTTACCATCTACATGATATTCCTCATATAAGTGCAAAATTTCACAACAATCGGTCCAGTACTTTCGGAAATTATCTGTCTAATAAAAATCCGGGACGGCAGACAGACGGACAGACGGACAGACGGACGGACGGGCGGACAGACAGACGGAAATGGGAGACCTATTTCTTCGTCTTCTAGGGGTCATGAAAGATCGAGAAAACGTAAAAGTAGAGAGTCGGCCGACGGACTCGATTACAATACTTCCTTTGCTTACGCTCGGGAAGTAAAATATTGGTCTAAAGAGTTTACACAGTACTTCCCTCGCTGTCGGAAACGTGACGACTGCATGCCTATTATGTTTTTACTTCCCGAGCGTAAGCAAAGGAAGTATTGTAATCAAGTCCGTCGGCCGACTCTCTACTTTTACGTTTTCTCGATCTTTCATGACCCCTAGAAGACGAAGAAATAGGTCTCCCATTTCCGTCTGTCTGTCCGTCTGTCCGTCTGTCCGTCTGTCCGTCCGTCTGTCCGTCTGTCCGTCTGTCCGTCCGTCTGTCCGTCTGTCCGTCCGTCTGTCCGTCTGTCCGTCCGTCTGTCCGTCTGTTGTCCCGGATTTTTATTAGACAGATAATCTCCGAAAGTACTCGACCGATTGTTGTGAAATTTTGTACTTATATTAAGAATATCATGTAGATGGTAAAACGCTAACCAAAATTTGTCTAATCATCCCCACCACTAATGCGATGACGTCACTTCAAAATTGTACATAGTAAATGGGTTTTCAATTGTATAAAATAACATAGTCCTACACATGTAGTTTACAACTCCGAATCGACTTTTCACCCGAAACGTCCAGATTTTTGGAAAAAAAATCAAAATTATAAAACAACATTTTGAAATTTAATTTTTAATCTGCTAACCAGAATGCTTTGAAATGTTGCAGATGTTTTAAGGCTATAAAGAGCATCATAAATCTTTAGTCAAAGAATATTTGCTTACCCCCTCCAAAAACTTGATGACGTCAGCTCAAAAGTTTGTGGAATAAATCATATCTAAAATGTACAAAATATGATGAGTCTGTACTTGTGATCTATCACTCCATTCATATTTTTTGGATTTGCATATACAGGGTGACTCAAAAAAATTAATGAATGCGTAAATATATTTTATTGATTTAATCAGGAACTACAAAACCGAATGCTCTGAAATCTTGCAGATGTTTTAAGGTCATAAAGAGCATAATAAATGTTTAGTCAAAATATATTTGCTTATCCCCTCCAAAAACTTGATGACGTCAGCTCGAAAGTTTGCCGAATAAATCTTATCTAAACTGTACAAAATATGATGAGTCTGTACTTGTAATTTATCACTCCATTCATATTTTTTGGATTTGCATATACAGGGTGACTCAAAAAAATTAATGAATGCGTAAATTTATTTTTTCGATTTAATCATGAACTGCAAAACCGAATGCTTTGAAATCTTGCAGATGTTTTAAGGTTATAAAGAGCATAATAAATGTTTAGTCAAAATACATTTGCTTATCCCCTCCAAAAAATTGATGACGTCAGCTCGAAAGTTTGCCGAATAAATCATATCTAAAATGTACAAAATATGATGAGTCTGTACTTGTGATCTATCACTCCATTCATATTTTTTGGATTTGCATATACAGGGTGACTCAAAAAAATTAATGAATGCGTAAATTTATTTTACTGATTTACTCAGAAACAACAAAACCGAATTCTTTGAAATCCACTGCGAAAAAAAAAACATAATAGGCATGCAGTCGTCACGTTTCCGACAGCGAGGGAAGTACTGTCGAAACTCTTTAGACCAATTTTTTTTTTTCGCAGTGGATTTCAAAGAATTCGGTTTTGTAGTTCCTGAGTAAATCAAAAAATAAATTTACGGATTCATTTATTTTTTTGAGTCACCCTGTATATGTAAATCCAAAAAATATCAATGTAGTGATAAATCACAAGTACAGACTCATCATATTTTGTACATTTTAGATAGGATTTATTTAGCAAAATTTTCTGGTGACGTCATATATTTTTTAGGGGGGGGACGACCAAAAACATTTTGATCAAAAATTTACCATGCTTATGATAACTTTAAAACATCTTCAAGATTTCAAAGCATTCGTTTTTGTAGTTCCTGAGTAAATCAGTAAAATATATTTTGCGCATTCATTAATTTTTTTGAGTCACCCTGTATATGCAAATCCAAAAAAGATGAATGTGGTGATATATCAAAAGTACAGACGCATCATATTTTGTACATTTTAGATAGGATTTATTCCGCAAACTTTTGAGCTGACGTCATTAAGTTTTTGGAGGAGATAACCAAAGATATTTTGACTAAAAATTTATGATGCTCTTTATTGCCTTAAAACATCTGCAGCATTTCAAAACATTTGGGTGAGCAGATTCAAAATTAAATTGCAAAATGTTGTTTTATAAGTTTGATTTTTTTTCCAAAAATCTGGACATTTCGGCTAAAAACTGAATTCGGAGTCGTAAACTACATGTGTAGGACTATGTTATTTTATACAATTTAAGACCCATTTACTATATGTACAATTTTGAAGTGACGTCATCGCATTAGTGGTGGGGATGATTAGACAAATTTTGGTTAGCGTTTTACCATCTACATGATATTCCTAATATAAGTACAAAATTTCACAACAATCGGTCCAGTACTTTCGGAAATTATCTGTCTAATAAAAATCCGGGACGGCAGACAGACGGACAGACAGACGGAAATGGGAGACCTATTTCTTCGTCTTCTAGAGGTCATGAAAGATCGAGAAAACGTAAAAGTAGAGAGTCGGCCGACGGACTCGATTGCAATACTTCCTTTGCTTACGCTCGGGAAGTAAAAAGGGACCTGATGTTTAAAATTGTTTGTACTGTTTCGACACTTAAATACATGGGCTGATAGACATCCTTAAATTTGGGCTCGAACTTTACGACCTTGTTTTTACACACGAAACCTGTATATTTTTGTAAATCGCACAAAATCACCTCAAATTCTACATCGCGCGCCAAAGGCACAAACTCCGTTAGCTTCTTTAAAAACTCAGAAAATTCTTTTTGGTTAAACACCACGGAACTTGTAAATTGTGCATTAAACATTTTAACCACTGGTCCATAATCCGAAAACGGCTCGACGCCCACACTTATAAATTTGGACCCCGATTTAGTAAGAGGGAGCACTATATCATCCACAAGTCGGTACCTTTTATTTTTGTTATTCTGAAATTGGATTAATGTAGTACCCCTACATAATTGTATGATTCCACAACTTTTAGGAAGAACACACCACGGTCACCTCATTTGCATATTTTCTCAACAAATTATTATATTATTTAATTACTTATACTTATATCTTTATTTTATAAGCTCTTCTAAATTTAAAAATGTAGATTGCGATAGAAATCTCTGTAATCCCTATTCAAACCAACCCAGATCCATTAGTCAGCATTCACTAATTCCAGTACCCTTCTTAGCTTATCAGGTAGGCAGAAACATCAAATAAGATTTTGTACAGAAAAATATGATGTTGTCACTTGTTATCTTCGTTTGACGAATAACTGACCGACTGCTCTGTTCTGTTCTGTGTGCTTTTAGTGAATAAGTTAGTGTGACAAATTAAATTTTACAAGTAGTAAGTAGTAGTTAGTAAGTTTTAGGTATATTTTAGGTAGGTTTTAGATATAAATAATTATTTTTTTAATTAATTAGGTGGATTAAATATTACTTTTCTTAAAATGAATTTTCCATCAAACAATAAAAAATATCCTAGCATTAGCGTAAAACGGCGCTAAAGTAGAAAACAATTGATGAGAAATAGGGGAAGAAATTAAGAAAGTGATCAAAATGTGATAATGTTCAGTTAGTGAGTGTGGCGGACGACTTCACTTTCAACATAGTTGACTGTGACTTACAGGACGAATGTTTTCTTTGCGGAGAATGAAAGCAGATGTACGCAAACTGTCAACAGTTATGTTCCTTCGGGACGTAGAATTGTTGACATAGGTCATTTATTGTTACCTTTGAAATCTATTAATCACAGTATGTCAGGTTGTACTTTCGCTAATCTGAATGAAAATCGTTATGGTTTTAAAAAAGTATATTTTCTTACAAATGTAATATGTGTGGCAGTGGCGGCTCGTGACTGTCTGATGTGGTGAGGCGATGATAGAAGTTTGACAATAATAGTAATATTACTTGGTCTTACTAGTTAGTAATGATAAAAGTCTTGCCTGAATACCGGTCATTCCCGGGTCAGTGGTAGGTCCTAATAATAATAATAATAATAATAACACCCATAACACATTGAATCAACAATGTTTTTACAAGTCAAAATTTTGTTGAAAGTAGTACTTTCTTGGAGGGATTCGGGAATAGTTGTTGTGTTCTTTTTCTAAACATTTTAAGCCCATGAAATTTTTAATATGTACTTTGTAACTTTCATGGAACTTTGCACTTCGGATGAAATTCGTTAAATCGTTATATCCCGGGATGTTGTGTAAATATTACGGCAGAGCCATTTATATGTTTCGTAGGTACCAAGTTGATTTAAATGACTTGGAGTACTGACGATTCTGTCGCTTATTAATGGAAGTTAAATGAATTAACGGTTTTGACTGCTCGATATTTAGCAAAATTTGCCGACGTTCTAGCTCGGTTCGCCGTGAAAACGGCGTTTCAAGAAGCAACATGACGATGTCGTACTCGGGATTCATTTTTCACTCACCTGTACCTATGAAAGAGACAATAACACAAAACACCAACACGTGGGTTTTTATTCACGTTCATGCTAATTACCCACGCACCCCGCAACCCTATCGTTCTGTAAAATAAATGGAAAAATGGTTTAATGAGTACGCCGAAATTGGCCGAGAAGCACCGAAGATATCGCCTAAGTTCCGAACGAACGCATATATAGGAATATAGGAGCTGAGCCATCGAAATCCTTGTCTGTGATTGGGCTTCGCTGGTTCAAGTGAACCGATGTTCTGGCCGCTTCAGTTAAAGAACTAGGGGCATAAATCGTACGGTATTCAACGGAAAATGTCAGCAGGAAGCGTAAAAAATAAAAAATCATGTACAGATTTCCCATTTCAACATATTTTTGTAACTAATGCATTGAAAACTCTTTTTTAATTATAAATTAAGTCAATCTGTTCTTAAGATGCTTTGCTGTGAGGCGCCGCCTCACTTGCCTCATCTGACGAGCCGCCACTGATGTGTGGTATATTAGATAATTTTAGTACAGAAAGCGGTGATTTAAAAACAAATAATGTTAATAATGGGGCTGTTTGCGGAGTGATAGCAATGGAAACCGGTTACTCTAAACTTACAGAACTTTGTTCAGCCTTGGACATACCTCAAATATCTGAGAGAACATACAATAAAGCAGAGCGCAGTATTTTAAAAATTAGTCAGGAACTTTGTAAAGAAGAAATGGTAAAATCAGGCTAAGAAGAATATAATAATAATAATAATAATAATAATAATCTTTATTCATGTTATATGTACAAAGTACTTACACACGTCAAAACAGTACACACAATATATATGTCTATATATATATACGTATCCAACCATCGTTACCAGACCCAACATATTAAACAGACGTTACCAAGCCCGGCTGTTTTTCCGAGTATAATATAATAAATTTAATGGTTTTTGCAATAACAAACTTAAAAAAAAGTAGAGGGGTAAAATTATTCCTTGAAAAAAGTTAACATCATATTCATCCAACGTTACCAGACCCACTATGTCCAACCGCTTTCTCAGTCCCATTTCAGTATAAATAACACAGTAAATCGACGTTATCAATCCCGACATTGTTGCCACATTAAATTTATGGAAAATCGCTTCACCTTGTATTGATCTGTAAAATTTCTTATGTATCTTGAAAGTTGGATTTACAACCAGTGGATATGCAAAAGTGTCACAAAAGAAAATAAGGAAAACCAAAAATATATCTTATCTACCTGTCTTTTTGACGCCATGAGTGCCATGACAAACGGATAACTCATTAATAAAATTAACGCCAAGACGATTTTTTTATTAACAGATATGCAAGTTTGATAGACATTAGTAACATTTTCTTTTTACTAGTTGTACATGTCTATCGAGTTAGCTCAACCAAAATTTGGATACCTATTCCCACCTAAAATTTCAAGAAAATTTATAAAATAACATAATTTTACACTTGCGATTTATTAATGCAATTTTTATTTGACCTTAGGCTTACAAATTTGTAAAAAAAATGTTAGCACAAAAATTTTCTAGTTTATTTCATAAAGTTTTTAAATGATATCTAAGCTTTTCTTACACATAACATAAATCACAAATTAAGATTTTTTAATATTGAAATCCTAAAAAAATCGAAATTTTTACCAAAAAATGGTACAATATGTGTTAGAAACTTTAAGATTGATTATTAGAGATCTAAAATTGCATATTCTTTAAGAGTAACTTTAATATTTCAAATTATTAATTAAAAAATTTAACAACGCTAAACTAGTAATAAAAAGACCCTCTTCAAAAGAGTTACAATGCTCCATAGCAATTATTTAATCAATACTTGTTAATAAGGGCTATTAATAATCGCCTATTAACAAACGAGTTGGTTGCAATACTTCTCCGGTGATTGCAATTTCATACACGAAACTGCTAAAAATCAGTTCCAAATTTCATGATATTTATAACATTTAAATAAAAAATTTCACATCAAGTGCGCGGGGGTATATCTGATTGCTGTATTAACCCATTAATATGTATATAAATCGATTATTAATAGCCGTACCTAATTAATGAATGATTTCGAGACAGAATCATCAAAAAATGTTTTTAAGCCTAGCTGGCAGCCTTAGAAGCACAACAAAATGCTCTATAATTTTATGCAATTTTAAGCTTGTCTCTGTCTATATTGTTAAATAGAAAAAAATTATTTCATGAATTATCGGTAATCTTAGTGTCAAAACTCAATGCATAAAACATTTGCAAATTTACAAGCCCTCGAAGGATCTCGATCCCTTAATAATGCTTAGCGTGGCAAACGCTACAATGAAATTAGTGCATGTGAAGTCCATGTGTCATTTTAGTTTTCGTGTACATATTTTGTCTGAACCATATGAATTCTGCAAAAATAATCCTTATGCTTGCTGAGACACATTTTAAGACTTTCATCTTTCTCTAGATTGTCTGTTTCCCATCTAAGTATACCGGGTGTCCCACGTAACACTTTCGGGCGCAATAACTCAGGTATTTTTGAACGGATTGTTGTGAAATTTGAAATGTAGGTATTTTGATAGGTGAGGATTAATATGAACCGGTGAGAATAATCATTATCTTGAAAAAGTAAATTTTCCATGCCTTAATTTAATTTTGAAATAATTAAGTTTAATTAATTTTTATCACTTGATTAAACATGAAAAATAAATACTGTATGCAAAAATTCATCTCCGAAATACGTCTGGTTAGCCAAACCGATAAATTATTGCGAAAATAATTCCAAAATTATTAAAGGATAGGTTGCTATGGAACAAAAAACTGCTATCCTCGCATTTTAGACACCCTTGCGGGAATTTGACACCTGTTTGCCAAGCGTTATTTTTTGAATTTTAAGAAAATACTAATTTTCAGTCATTAATTTTTTTGAGACAGCTGTATAACCAAATCTAAAAATTATTATTGCAGTAATAAATCACAAGTATAAAGTCATCATATTTTGCATATTTAAGATAGGATTTATTTAGCAAAATTTTGAGGTGATGTCATCAATTGTTTTTTAGGATGGATGAGCAAATTACATTCTGATCAAAGATTTACCATGTTTATGATAATCTTAAACATCTCCATGATTTTAAAACATTCGGTTTTGCAGTTCCTGATTAAATTAATAAAATAAATCACGCATTCAATTCAATTTTTTTGTGTCATCCTGTTTATGTAAATTCAAAAAATGCGAATAAAATTTATACCGCAAAGTTTTGATGTTTCATAATTTTGATTTTTTTCCAAAATTCTGCACTTTTCGGATAAAACTCAATACGGAGTCATAAACTACATGTGTAGGACTATGGTATTTCATACAATTTAAAACCCATTTACTATGTGCAATTTTAAAATGACGTCATCACATTGTTGGTGAGGACGATTAGACAAATTTTGGTTAGCGTTTTACCATCTACATGATATTCCTAATATACCTACTCGTAAATACAAAATTTGACAACAATCGCCCCGTACTTTCGGAGATTATCTGCCTAATAAAAATCCGGGGCTGCAGACAGACGGACAGACGGAAATGGGAGACCTATTTCTTCGTCCTGTAGGGGTAATGAAAGGTCGAGAAAACGTAGAAGTAGAGAGTCGGCCGATGGACTTGATTACAATACTTCCTTTACTTACGCTCAGTAAGTAAAAAATCAACTAAATGCGAAATTCTAACGAACAGAAATAAATAAAACATTTGCCGACAAATATATTCATTAAAAAAAAATTGAATAAAAACTAAATTTTGCTTTATAAAGATTGTTGTCGAAATCTACCAATAGAGGTACAAATTAGATGTAGCTAAAAGAATGATCTCTTTCAATTAATATTAAGTGAGGATCAATTAATTTAGAATATAATCAAGTTCCTATCTTCAAATAAAAATTAAGTAAAATATGGATACGTAGATCATTATAGCGAAGTTGAAAATAAGAGAGGATTAAAAAAAACTACACTTACAGAAGTATACAATTTTGCACTTTTCAAATTACATTCAGTTAAACGCTTTGGTGACCTGACCTGACCACGTTTATTATAACTGTAAGTGCTCATTCACAATGGGCATAAAGCATAAGGATGTCATAAGCATTAATGCATAAGAATTTATGTTTAGTGCTCTATTATGCTTCTATTCGTTTACAATGAGCATAATGCTTAGGACATCCTTATGCTTTATGCTTATTGTGAATGAGCACTTATGCTCATTGTGAACGAATACAACCATAGAGCACTAAACATAAATTCATATGCATTAATGCTTATGACATCCTTATGTTTTATGCCCATTGTGAATGAGCACTAAGGCATAATTATGCAAAATTTTGAGGAGTCGTTTTCTAATTTCTGAAATTAATTGTCAAATGTTGTATAATTTTTATATATTTTTCAAAAAATTTACATATATCGTCTACTAAATATAAATACAACGATCTGATTTAAAAAATAATAATTTTTAACTTTCATTTGTTTTTATCTACGACATACAACTTTTGTTTTTTAAATGACACCAGACACTCTAAATATTTTTTTAAGATTCATGTAGAGATTTTTTCTAAATTTATTGATGTATCATAGTGTACATAATACGTTAATATTTTCAAACATTAATAATTTAATACATCATATTTGCAATAAAATGTCTTGAGTTATTCTATGATATCGAGCAACAATGTCATTATTTCCTCGTGTTTCATAACCATGATGTTCTTTCGGTACTGAAAAATCTGTCTCATTGTTTTTTATGTATAACAGACTCTGCAATATATATGCACTTGGTAGTGTAAGTACCCCTAGTTTCTGAAAAAATTTCCTACAATCTGCTCTATAGGGAATACCACAAATTATACGTAAAGCTCTCCGCTGCAATTTGAAGATTACATAACTGTGGTAAGAGTGGCCCCAAACCAATAACGCATATGTTATATGCGTGTGAACAAGTCCGTAGTACGCTGTAATAAGAATTTTTTGTGAGACTTTGTCATACATACTCCTGAGTAAGAAAATATTTTTTGAGAGTTTTGCTGCCAAAAAGTCAATATGGGATTCCCACGAAAGTTTTCTGTCAATATATACTCCCAAGAATTTTTCCGCTGTACTTGCGTGTCATCTTCATGATGTGGTCTTAAAATAAAAATTAAACGTTTACATTTATCATGATTTAGAATTAATTGATTAGCTGTGCACCAAGTGTTTACATTGGGTCGAGTAATAGAAGAATGTAACTTTAATTCCTGCAAGTTTGTGCTGGAGGTACTAATTGTCGTGTCATCTGCAAATAAAACAAATGAGCTTATATTTGAACATCGAGGCAAATCATTTATGTAACAAAGAAATAAAATCGGTCCTAATATTGAACCCTGCGGTACTCCTGCAGTGACTTTCCTTTTAGCCGATATTTTATTTTCAGTGACAACTACCTGTGACCTATTTGTTAAGTATGAAGTTATTAACTCAACACTTTTTGCATCTAAGCCATATTGTTTCATTTTTGCCAACTAATTCAGGAAAATCAACATCGAAATTTGAAATGTTCATGTCAAATGAACAAAAATGACTAAGATGCTAGTTCTGAAGAGGAAGAACAAGAAATTCTAGGAATTCTAGAAACTTCCTCAGACACCATCATCGACACAACGATAAAAACAAATGATACCGAAAATAAAAACCATCAGCGTACGAATCGAAAGTAACGTAAATACAAATCGACATCGAACCAGTTAATGGATACGAATGACCGTAAGACAGATGGTATAAAAAATAGATTCATTGTGGGAAATGCAGAATGCAGTGAAGAAAATCCAGTAAACTTCAGTGCAGCTTTAAAGTGTGCGTGGGTACATGTAGGGAAGGTAAAAACTGGGACAACCATTGAGGATGTTAGGAGTTTCTTGCAATTGAAATACCCAGGGAATGATTTTGATATAGAAGCTATGCCACAAAGACCAAAGTCACGTAGTATGTCTTTTAAGGTAGGAGCTAATTTTGAATTACTAAGTGAGCTCTATAAACCGGAAAATTGGCCGGCTACCGTAATTGTGAAGAAATTTCTATTCAGATTTTTTCGAAAAGACGGAGCAGGAGTCTTTAAGTAGCTTTGCAGAAACTCAACAGACTACTAACAAGGACGATGTACGAAAAATGCGGAAAAAGCGTTTGACGTTAAATAATAAGCGCAATAAACATAAAATTTTACCTAATAATTGTGATGTTGGATCAAACTTTTTATTATTACATCTAAGTATTCAATCTTTACAAAGAAAAATTAACGAACTTGATGGATTTTTAATAGATAAAAATGTAGATTTTATTTGCATTAATGAACATTGGCTCCATAATGATGAAATTTCAGCATATACATTTCAAAATTTTACGTTAAAATCCTTCTTTTGTAGATCTGTAACGTGCCATGGGGGTGTAGCCATATACTGTTGTAATGATAAAACAGAATATTTCAGCTCCGTCAATAACGTCTGTACATTATCTGTAGAAACCCACTGTGAAATTGCAGCTATTGAAGGCCTTATTTTTGTAATGATATCAGTCTATCGACCTCCCTCAGGTAATTTAAAAACATTTTATGAAACAGTGTCATCGTGTTTTGCAAATTTTAATGACAAAAAATAAATATATCCTAATTGCAGGTGATTTCAATGTTCATTTTCATGAACCTGATAAAAAAGCTCTAGAAATGTTAAATTTTTTTAGCTCCTATGGTTTAACAGCAACAAATAATAATAAAACTAGGAAAAACAGCTGCTTAGACAATATATTCACCAATTTTACAATTGCAAAAACTAAAACTTCAGTTATAAAAATTGGTTTTTCAGATCATGATTTTCTTTCTTTCAGTTTCAGTATACCTAGTCTTCCTCAAATAACAAAATATATAAACTATAGACCTATTACTTCTATCGGACTCTATAAGTTACATTCATACATGGAAGATCTAGACTCAAATTTGGTATTTCATCACAACAGTAATAGTGTAGAGTTACAGTTTTATAATTTCATTAGGACTATTGTTTCCAACATAGAACGCTGTTTTCCACTGAGAACAAAAAAAATTAAAATAAACGATAAAAAATCGAAAATTCATTGGTTCAATCAAGACCTAAAAAATATGCGTGAAGTTCTTTGCACCATTGAAGAATTTAACAGAACGAATCCGTCGGAACAATTAAAAGCATTTATTAAAAAATATAGGCAATATTATCGTTCAGAAATAATGAAATCAAAAAAAGAAGCACATGACAGATTCATTTCAGAATCGAATAATCCAATTAAAGCAATGTGGTCGCTTATTAATAATAATAACCAACGTGAACAAGTAAGTAACTGCAAAACATATATTTATACAAGTTTGGGAGAGAATATCGTAAAGAAACTTCCAAAATGTCATACAGATTATAGAAAATTTTTGAATAACAAAAAGGATTTAAACTTCTCTTTTAAAGAAGCTTCTTTTATTGAAATAAACGACATTATTACAGATTTAAAGAATACCAAAGGCAGAGATATCTATGGCATAAACAAAAAAATACTAGTAACCATTCGATACCGTATATTAAGACCTTTAACAAATTTAATTAACATGTGCATTAGATGTAGCGTTTTTCCAGATTTTTTGAAAGTTGCAAAAGTTGTTCCCCTTTATAAGAAGGGGAACAAAAATAATCCAGAAAATTTTGGACCTATTTCCATTCTTCCAATTTTTGCAAAAATTTTCGAACTAGTACTAAAAAGGCAATTGAATTTACATCTAGAAGAACATAATCTTTTTAACAATTCACAATTCGGTTTTAGATCTAAACGATCCACTACTTTAGCAATTAATGCCTTTAGTCGATAAAATAAATGAGAGTTTTGAAGCTAAAGAATTTGCGTGTACTGAATTTTTAGACCTCACGAAAGCCTTCGACTGTGTTTCCCACAGCATCTTAACCGAAAATATAGAGAGAGAATATAGAGTTGCCGTTGAGGCAGGAGAAATAGATAGCGATGGGGTACCTTACAATCCGGTGATTGTTGATGGTGCATGGAGTAAGTCTCCCCTAGTCAAATTAAAATGCACTTTCAGGTGTTGGATTCATAATTGTGGTTAGCACCGAAAAAGTTAACTTACGAAAACCAAAAAATTGGTCTAAAGAGTTTAGACAGTACTTCCCTCGCTGTCGGAAACTTGACGACTGCATGCCTATTGTGTTTTTTTCTCATTACATTTTTGTAGTGGGAATTTAAAAAAAAATGCGATGACGTCATCAACATTTTTGCAAGGACAAGTATATCAGTTGGGATAGATGTAGTGTAATACTAAGAATAAAATTATTGTATTCCCCAATTTTCGGAAAAATGAATTGGGTCGTTTTGAATATTGATTTGTTATAATCAATAAAATAACGAAACAATTTACTCACGTATACGGCGCCGGTGTGTAATATGAGAGGCAACTGAAAATCGTTTATGTATAAACATTCTTAATTTAAGATGACAAGCGTAACAGCATACGTGAGGGTCAAACAGAGAAACTGTAAACAAAACGACCATCGGTTTTATTGCTTCGACTTCCGCTTATTATATAAAACATTGGGTTTTATTTTAATTTTTGACGGTGAAATTCACAATTGGTTGATTATAAACATGTCTATTCCACATTTGCGGAACCTAGTCAGCGCATAAAACAAATGCACGTTTGTAATGTTAAAGTCGATGTAAATAAGCGTGCTACCCTTATGTTTCAACCGAGTTTTTACTTTAAAAAATTTTGTGTCTACCAAATTGGGTTGGTCCAATGTAATACTAATAATAAGTGTTGCCTTTAATTTAATCAATAAAATACATTGACTTCATACATTTTTTTGAGCCACCTCTTAAGAAAATTTTAAAAATATGAGTGGAATGATAAATCACAAGTACAAACTCATCATATTTTTTGCATTTTAGATAGGATTTATTCAGCAAAATTTAAGGATGACGTCATCAATTTTTTTAGGAGGGATGAACAAATACATTTTGAACAAAAGTTTACCATGCTTATAATAACTTTAAAATATCTCCAAGATTTCAAAGCATTCGGTTTTGTAATTCCTGATTAAATCGATAAAATAAATTCACGCATTCATTAATTTTTTTGAGTCACCCTGTTAATGCAAATCCAAAAATATGAATGTAGTGATAAATCACAAGTACAGACACATCATATTTTGTACATTTTACATAGGATTTATTTACCAAATTTTAGGGTGACGTCATCAATTTTTTTAGGGGGGGATGAGCAAATAAATTTTGATAAAAAATTTACCATGCTTATGATAACTTTAAAACATCTCCAAGATTTCACAGTATTCGGTTTTGTAATTCCTGATTAAGTCGATAAAATAAATTCACGCATTTATTAACTTTTTCGAGTCACCCTGTATATGCAAATCCAAAAATATGAATCGAAAGATAAATCACAAATCAAAATTTTGGGGTGACGTCATCAATTTTTTAGGGGGGAAGAGCAAATACACTTTGATAAAAAATTTACCATGCTTATGATAACTTTAAAACATCTCCAAGATTTCAAAGCATTCGGTTCTGTAATTCCTGATTAAATCAATACTGGAACGTTTACAAAAATCAGCTTTTGACATAAAATGCTTGCAAATTTGGAACAGAATTGCAATGTTTCTTGACAATCATGCCTAATACATTTTTGACTTGTATCTTTTAAAAAGAATTATTTCCGAATTTATAGCTATTTACAATTTACGATTTACTTCAAGAATAAATTCCGTATTAGAATTTTACCTGATGTATGTTGTTAACTTATATAAGGTACCTTACATCGAAACGAGTAATTTGTTTTTTAATATGACATTGCCTTTCTTTATCATTCTATTTGTCTAACAATTATTGTTGTGCAATTATACGCGTGTAAATAAAAATAACTTTACAATAACTTACTTATGGGTAAATTTTTTTACCAATTAATTTAAGTTGATGGTTATATGTAATGGTAATAATAGCCGCGTAAAATTCACTCACTGTTTAGGTATACCAGATATCAAAAGCTATTAAATCCAAAAGTTACTGTTTATTTTTTTTATGTCTCCAGCGTAAGCTAATGAAGTATTGTAATCAAGTTCATCGGGCGACTGGCTACTTTTATGGCTTGTCAACGTTTCATGACTCTTATCATACGAAAACATAGGTCTCTCGTTTCCGGTTGATAAAACGCTGACCAACATTTGTAATCATCCTCCCCATCATATAACGTCATCTCCAACTTTTACAGCAATAAATGTTATATAAATTTAAAAAAATAACATACTTTTTCATTTGTTGTTTATTGAGTTTTTACCCTAAGCATCCAGATTGAATTGAATTACCATAACCCTAACTTCTTGAGATTTTGGAAACAGGATATACTACATAAAGAAAGTTAAAAGAATCTGAAGTAATGTAATGATACTCTAGTAATGTAGTAGTGTAATAACCTCGTTCCCTACTGTATAGTATTGGAGTTTTCTTTTTTGGTTGTCATTATTTTTCGAAATGGGCACTGGTTTCAGGTCGTTTTCAAAAAAACATAAATTTTTTGATATTACACTCTTGGGCCAAATCTCTGGGTTGTAAATTTGGTCAAGTAAATCCACGTCGGTTCCAACTTTAAAAGCTAGACTTCGTGCTTCCTCATGCCTTGGTTGTGGTTCTATGACAAAAGATTTGTCGGGAAATTTTGAATTCAAGTGACGTTTTATTTGGTCAGCGTTTGAGTCTAAGGCCACTCTACCTACTTATATCCATATTTTACGAGCCGCTGCGCTAAAAGTTTGGTCATCGCTGATACTTGTATCCAATGCGTTCGGCATTTTGGTTCCAATGATTTTATAATTCCCGGTGTTAGTTTTTCTGCTACTATTTTGGTCTTTCCTTGGCATTTTTACATAGTTCTTATCGATGTCATTTTCATGATTGGTTTTTTGCAATATGTTAGTATCAGTTTCTGGATTTAGATACAGAGTGCCTTCACATTTCGCTTCATTACTCTTTAAGACCTGATTCTGGAGTAATTTACTCACTGCAGCTGTGGATTTACTAATTTCTTTCACCAGAACATTATTCGTGTCTCGAAGCATGGTAATCTCCCTTCGAAGAAGTGCCAGCTCTTGCGTCAATTAGCCAATAACACGTGACGTCATGTTGTGGCGGGAACTCAGCGTTTGACAAGCGCCGTGAAACTCCATAAGCGACAATGTTAACATTTTCGCATTTTATTTAAAAGTGTGGATATTTATTTAGAATATAAACACGTGAATAGCTTCTTTCATATCTTTTCTGTGTATCAGGGTGCTTTCTTTGGCGATTTGAGTTTAGAAATACATAATAAAAATAAAAATACAGAACACTGTTTTGGTCTGAATTCCTCGTCATTCAAAATACATCCGTGTGTTTTAAGCGGAAAATTGGAAATTAATATTTTCGTTTGAGGTTACTGTGACGGGTTTAAGTGAAGGTGTGTGATTGGTTTTTAAAGTATGGATAATTTAAGTGATTATGCACCATGTCTTTCCGTCAAAGACAAAAACAGATATGTACAAAAGTTAAACAATTTAAACGGCGTAGATCCTTATACAATGAGTGCAAGTGATTTTAGTTTGTGTTTAGACGATGTCCCTACCATAACAATGAATACCATTCTAAACTTTTTTATTTTTAGAGTAAGTAAAATAACCCACAATAAAACTCGTGCCTTCAAAAGTCTAGAGACATTTATTCAATTTTCTCTTTTTTAAACAACTGTGTCTTTCAACATTACAAGTATTATGCGTGGATTTATTTTGATATCCTAAATTTTGTGATGGAACATAATCAGGATGGTCCACATCCGACAAATCTGCAGGTTTACCTAAAAGAGCACCAATGTAGTAATTTGTTAGAAACTGTAAATCTAATAGGTAGGTACTGTACCTAAAATAAAATGATCCGAACAAACATAGGAATACTTTACTTTGGCTTCGTTAAATCCACTCGTTTCAAGGCTTTTAACCAAAGCTTCCGCCTTTTTCCCCATCCTGTATATATTTACCATTATTGTTGCTAATTGCTGCGAAAGGACTATAAAATTTGTCCGCATTTCTGGTGTTTCGATTTGCGCAACCCACAACAGCACAAAATTTAGGCATTTTCTCCTAAAATACAAAATATTATAATATTAAGATGCTAGTGTATTTAAAAAACATTGATGTACATTAACAAAGAATTAATTTGCAAAACAAATAATATAAGATGCATCGAAGTTAACCTGTACATCACATTGGAAAACATTATTTTTTAAGCATATTCAAACGTTATGGTGCGTTTTACAAATATCTACACAGTCTAGAAACTGTAACAAACTTACCAAACTATAAAAACACAGTTGACACACTCTCAAATTTAAATGAATTCCGAAAATATTAGCATTGACTCTTATGAGAAAACCGACTAGTTGTCAAACGCTGCCATCTTGATGACCTCGGATGACGTCAGTGTATTTGGCTAATTCCCGTGTTTTTTCTTGCACTATTTCCTCGATTAAATTTCGAAGTTCGTCGGTAACACTAGGCAACTGTTTAGCACTACGTGTACTACCACCCATAATTTTAATGTGTTTAATTAATTAATGAAAATTATAGCGCAGTGTAAAAATCACGCGCCCACTGGTTGGCAGTTCAGCAGATATATAATATATTTTTACTTTAGGTGAGTGTGTCTAGATAATTGGTGAATCGCACCTACAATTTCTCAAATATGGTATTTTCGGTTACAAGGTTAGATTTATAGTAAATATATCGCAATAAAACGTCGCAATAACTCGCCATCCTGAAGCAACAACATTTTGAATTCCAACTGTCTCAACGAAAATAAGTAAACAACTATTTGCACTGTTGGAACATGTACACTTAATCGAAGGTATAATATTGAAAATTCGTAAAAATTGTTAGAAGTGGTTAAATACATAAAATTACGTACACAGTCATGCTTATTGCGATTCAATTCGTATAATCTTATCATTTGTTTACTGTTTGCAGCTGTTGGCAAAACTTCATTATGACAACTCTGAGCGCATCTTCCACGAGGCAAATATTCTGCGCTGGTCATAAAGAACTTCAGCATCCGACATTCATTCAGATGCAAGGTTGGTATTGAGCAAATTAAAATGTATAAGCATATTCACCATCAGGTTCGTTTCATTTTTAGCAGCAATATAGATTTCGTGATTTAGATTTTTACTTCCCGATTGTAAGGTAAGGAAGTATTGTAATTGAGTCCAGCAGGCGACTGGCTCTTTTCATATTTTATGGATGTATCATGATATCTAGAGTACGAAAAAATGGGTTTCGCTTTCCATCTGTCTGTGTGTCAATATCTCTGCCGTCTGTGAATTTTGTTAGACAGATAATCTCCGAAACTACCGAATCGGTTGAAGTCAAGTAAAGAATAAGACAACACACTAAACATCTGTAGACTGCAGATGCAGCCTTCTTAGGTTTCATCAGTATAGCATATTTCAATGGTTGTCTATTAATTAAAGTATATATTTAAGCTTAAGGGTCCCCAGTCGTCGCCCGCAAAATCGGTTTCAGTGAGAAGAATTATTTTTTGTAACTATGCAACCCAAAGTACCGATCCACGGCAGGTAGCCACCCAAGAGAGGAGAGATTATGGTCACTGTAGGGAGTCCGTCATAAAATGCAAATCGGTAAACAACACCAGATAAGCTTATTTATTTTCAAATGAAGGGCACAGGGAAATAACCATCGAAATCCATTTGTATGTGTTTTGAAAGAAATTGAGTTGAAAGTTTAAAATGCTGCGGAAAATAGATTGAGAAACCCACAAGGTTCAGTCGAACACAACTTTTTATTTTCTTTATAATGTTTTAAAAATATATAAAATAAACTGTTTATGTTCAAACATAACAGCAAAAAAAATTGGTGGAAAATTGTTTCGACAGAACTTTCCTCGCACCTAAAATACAATGAAACATATCCAGCATTTTCGAGTTAAATTTTTACTTTAGGAACACAATTTTGTGATGAAATCATCAACATTTTGCAAGGACACGTAAATCAATGTAGATTAGACTAAAAATAACAGTATTCCAAAAATTTGTGGGAAAATGGAGTGAGTCGAGACTGATCTAATCAATAGAATAAATTGACTCATTCATAAATTTTTTTGATCCACCTAGGTATATAGGCAAATCTAAAAAAATATTTAAAAAATTGGTCTAAAGAGTTTAGACAGTACTTCCCTCGCTGTCGGAAACGTGAAGACTGCATGCCTTTCATGTTTTTTTTTCGCAGTAGATTTCAAAGCATTCGGTTTTGTAGTTCCTGAGTAAACCAATAAAATAAATTTACGCATTCATTTTTTTTTTCTTGAGTCACCCGGTATTAAGAAATTCAAAAAATTTGAATGGAATGATAAATCACAAGAAGAGACTCATCATATTTTGTATATTCTAGATAGGATTTATTCGGCAAACTTTTGAGCTGACGTCATCAGTTTTTTGGAGAAGATAACCAAATATATTTTGACTAAAAATTTATTATGCTCTTTACAACCTTAAAACACCTGCAAGATTTCAAAACATTCAGTTCTGTAGTTCCTGATTAAATCAATAAAATACATTTACGCATTCATTAATTTTTTTGAGTCACCCTGTATATGCAAATCCAAAAAATATGAATGGAGTGATATATCACAAGCACAGACTCATCATATTTTGTACATTTTGCATAGGATTTATTCGGCAAACTTTTGAGCTGACGTCATCAAGTTTTTGGAGGGGATAACCAAATATATTTTGAGTAAAGATTTATGATGCTCTTTATAGCCTTAAAACATCTGCAACATTTCAAAACATTCGGATTAGCAGATTCAAAATTAAATTGCAAAATGTTGTTTTATAATTTTGATTTTTTTTCCAAAAATCTGGACGTTTCGGGTAAAAACTCAATTCGGAGTCGTAAACTACATGTGTAGGACTATGTTATTTTATACAAATTAAGACCCATTTACTATGTACAATTTTGAAGTGACGTCATCGCATTAGTGGTGGGGATGATTAGACAAATTTTGGTTAGCGTTTTACCATCTACATGATATTCCTAAAATAAGTACAAAATTTCACAACAATCGGTCCAGTACTTTCGGAGATTATCTGTCTAATAAAAATCCGGGACGGCAGACAGACGGACAGACGGACAGACAGACGGAAATGGGAGACCTATTTCTTCGTCTTCTAGGGGTCATAAAAGATCGAGAAAACGTAAAAGTAGAGAGTCGGCCGACGGACTCGATTACAATACTTCCTTTGCTAACGCTCGGGAAGTAAAAATATGAATGCAATGATAAACTACAAGTAAAAACTCATCATATTTTGCGCATTTTTAGTAAAATCCTTTAGACTAACCGAACGTTATTTTGGTAAAATTTACAAAATGAGAGAACAAGTAACACGGCTAATCCTACTGTACCGTGAAAAACATTTTAGATCCCTGCAAATCTAGTTCAGCATGTACTCTCCCAAAATCGTTGCATAGAAAATGAAGCAAGGGCAACTGAAGCATTTTGCAGTAACACCAAACTAACAATAAGACAATGCGGTTTGTACATTTTTAGCGACATCGCCAGACGGCTTAATAAACAAAAACTCTATCGTAGAAATATATAAAATGTCCAATTTAAATAATCTTTAATTCAACGAGATGATAAATTTTGGGAAAATAATATGATAGATCCCTAGAAAAATTTTATTTATATGCCTTACTTCCGAAGAGAGTAGATTCTCGTTATTAAACAAGTCAACCCATTAGACAAATTGTAAAGAAAAAATTGGTCTAAAGAGTTTAGACAGTACTTCCCTCGCTGTCGGAAACGTGACGACTGCATGCCTGTTATGTTTTTTTTTTCTCATTACATTTTTGTAGTGGGAATTTAAAAAAAAATTGTGATGACGTCATCAACATTTTTGCAAGGACACGTATATCAGTTGGGATAGATGTAGTGTAATACTAAGAATAAAATTATTGTGTTCCCAAATTTTCGGAAAAATGAATTGGGTCGTTTTGAATATTGATTTCTTATAATCAATAAAATAACGAAACAATTTACTCACGTATACGGCGCCGGTGTGTAATATCTAGAGAGCGGATTTCTGTCGGGCTAGGCAAGGCCAAACTCGGTACGGCTCGCACGGGATGCGAATTCATTGCCGTTGCGGACTGCACTTCGTTTATTTGAGATTAGAATAACGTTGTTTCGTTGCACTCTGCTGTTAATTCCCGTTCTCATTTACTTAGCCGTTTGATTAATAAATCGTTAATTATATTTATGGAATCCAGCACGTCCCCCCCTATAATCGTGACGTAGCCCGACAGAAATCCGCTGTCTAGTAATATGAGGGGCAACTGAAAATCGTTTATGTATAAACATTCTTAATTTAAGATGACAAGCGTAACAGCATACGTGAGAGTCAAACAGAGAAACTGTAAACAAAACGACCATCGGTTTTATTGCTTCGACTTCCGCTTATTATATAAAACATTGCGTTTTATTTTAATTCTTGACGGTGAAATTCACAATTGGTTGATTATAAACATGTCTATTTCGCATTCGCGGAACCAAGTGACCGCATAAAACAAATGCAGGTCTGTAATGTTAAAGTCGATGTAAATAAGCGTGCTACCCTTATGTTTCAACCGAGTTTTTCCTTTAACAAATTTTG
This sequence comes from Zophobas morio, assembly GCF_036711695.1. Lineage (NCBI taxonomy): Eukaryota > Metazoa > Arthropoda > Insecta > Coleoptera > Tenebrionidae > Zophobas > Zophobas morio. Next base: position 107,046 of record NW_026972189.1, on the reverse strand, counting down.
TGTCTACCAAATTGGGTTGGTTGGGGTGTAATACTAATAATAAGTGTTGCCTTTAATTTAATCAATAAAATAAATTGACTTCATTAATTTTTTTGAATCACCTCTTAAGAAAATCTAAAAAATATGAATGGAATGATAAATCACAAGTACAAACTCATCATATTTTTTGCATTTTAGATAGGATTTATTCAGCAAAATTTAAGGGTGACGTCATCAATTTTTTTAGGAGGGATGAACAAACACATTTTGAACAAAAGTTTACCATGCTTATAATAACTTTAAAAAATTCCCAAGATTTCAAAGCATTCGGTTTTGTAGTTCCTGATTAAATCAATAAAATAAATTTACGCATTCATTAATTTTTTTGAGTCACCCTGTATATGCAAATCGAAAAAATTTGAATGGAATGATAAATCACAAGAAGAGACTCACCATATTTTGTACATTTTAGATAGGATTTATTCAGCAAAATTTTGTGGTGACATCATACATTTGTTAGGGGGGACGACCAAATACGTTTTGATCAAAAATTTACCATGCTTATGATAATTTTAAAATATCTTCAAGATTTCGAAGCATTCGGTTTTGTAGTTCCTGAGTAAATCAATAAAATAAATTTACGCTTTCATTTATTTTCTTGAATCACCCTGTATATGCAAATCCAAAAAATATGAATGGAGTGATAGATCACAAGTACAGACTGATCATATTTTGTACATTTTAGATATGATTTATTCGGCAAATTTTCGCGCTGACGTCATCAAGTTTTTGGAGGGGATAAGCAAATATATTTTGACTAAACATTTATTATGCTCTTTATAACCTTAAAGCATCTGCAAGATGTCAGAGCATTCCGTTTTGTAGTTCGTGATAAATGACAAGTACGGGCTCATCATATTTTGTACATTTTAGATATGATTTATTCGGCAAACTTTCGAGCTGACGTCATCAAGTCTTTGGAGGGGATAAGCAAATATATTTTGACTAAACATTTATTATGCTCTTTATGACCTTAAAACATCTGCAAGATTTCAGAGCATTCGGTTTTGTAGTTCCTGATTAAATCAATAAAATATATTTACGCATTCATTAATTTTTTTAAAAATACGAATGGAGTGATAGATCACAAGTACAGACTCATCATATTTTGTACATTTTAGATATGATTTATTCCACAAACTTTTGAGCTGACGTCATCAAGTTTTTGGAGGGGATAAGCAAATATTTTTTGACTAAAGATTTATGATGCTCTTTATAGCCTTAAAACATCTGCAAGATTTCAGAGCATTCGGTTTTGTAGTTCCTGATTAAATCAATAAAATATATTTACGCATTCATTAATTTTTTTGAGTCACCCTGCATATGCAAATCCAAAAAATATGAATGGAGTGATAGATCACAAGTACAGACTCATCATATTTTGTACATTTTAGATATGATTTATTCCACAAACTTTTGAGCTGACGTCATCAAGTTTTTGGAGGGGATAAGCAAATATTTTTTGACTAAAGATTTATGATGCTCTTTATAGCCTTAAAACATCTGCAACATTTCAAAGCATTCTGGTTAGTAGATTAAAAATTAAATTTCAAAATATTGTTTTATAATTTTGATTTTTTTTCCAAAAATCTGGACGTTTCGGGTGAAAAGTCGATTCAGAGTTGTAAACTACATGTGTAGGACTATGTTATTTTATACAATTGAAAACCCATTTACTATGTACAATTTTGAAGTGACGTCATCGCATTAGTGGTGGGGATGACTAGACAAATTTTGGTTAGCGTTTTACCATCTACATGATATTCTTAATATAAGTACAAAATTTCACAACAATCGGTCGAGTACTTTCGGAGATTATCTGTCTAATAAAAATCCGGGACGGCAGACGGACAGACGGACAGACGGACAGACAGACGGAAATGGGAGACCTATTTCTTCGTCTTCTAGGGGTCATGAAAGATCGAGAAAACGTAAAAGTAGAGAGTCGGCCGACGGACTCGATTACAATACTTCCTTTGCTTACGCTCGGGAAGTAAAAATTGTACAATTAAAATTTTTTATTTGCATTCGCGGCATGTGTAATTCATATAAATCTTTTGCCCTTCTAATATAAACACACACAGGAATAAATAGTAATATTGGAATAAGTTTACTGGAGATATCACGTAAAAACGTGCCTATAATACTCTACCTCATAGGTGGTGCGGAAAAGAGTATCAAAAAATTGGTCTAAAGCGTTTAGACAGTACTTCCCTCGCTGTCGGAAACGTGACGACTGCATGTCTATTATGTTTTTTTTTCGCAGTAGATTTGTTTTTTTTTTGAGTCACCCGGTATATGCAAATTCAAAAAATATGAATGCAATGATAAATTACAAGTACAGACTCATCATATTTTGTATATTCTAGATAGGAGTTATTCGGCAAACTTTTGAGCTGACGTCATCAGTTTTTTGTAGAAGATAATCAAATATATTTTGACTAAAAATTTATTATGCTCTTTATAACCTTAAAACATTTGCAAGATTTCAAAACATTCGGTTCTAGAGTTCCTGAATAAATCAATAAAATACATTTACTCATTCATTAATTTTTTTGGGTCACCTGTATATGCAGATCCAAAAACTATGAATGGAATGATAAATCACAAGAAAAGACTCATCATATTTTGTACATTTTAGATAGGATTTATTTAGCAAAATTTTGTGGTGACGTCATAAATTTTTTAGGGGGGATAAGCAAATACATTTTGATCAAAAACTTACCATGCTTATGATAACTTTAAAACACCTTCAAGATTTCAAAGCATTCGGTTTTGTAGTTCCTGAGTAAATCAATAAAATAAATTTACGCATTCATTAATTTTTTTGAGTCACCCTGTATATGCAAATCCAAAAAATATGAATGGAGTGATAAATTACAAGTACAGGCTCATCATATTTTGTACAGTTTAGATAGGATTTATTCGGCAAACTTTCGAGCTGACGTTATCAATTTTTTGGAGGGGATAAGCAAAAATAAGTAAAGATTTATGATGCTCTTTATAGCCTTAAAACATCTGCAACATTTCAAAAGATTCGGATTAGCAGATTCAAAATTAAATTGCAAAATGTTGTTTTATAATTTTGATTTTTTTTCCAAAAATCTGGACGTTTCGGGTAAAAACTCAATTCGGAGCCGTAAACTACATCTTAGGACTATATTATTTTATACAATTTAAAACCCATTTACTGTGTACAATTTTGAAGTGACGTCATCACATTAGTGGTGGGGATGATTAGACAAATTTTGGTTAGCGTTTTACCATCTACATGATATTCCTAATATAACTACAAAATTTCACAACAATCGGTCCAGTACTTTCGGAGATTATCTGTCTAATAAAAATCCGGGACGCAGACAGACGGACGTACAGCACTGCTGGTGTTAATCCTGTATGGCCCCTTTGAATGAAGTCCAAATTTCCTCGTTCCCCTCTCTGCCTTCTCACACGGATTCATTCATCTGATTTTCATAAGCAGAACCTGGACTTGTCGCTGAAGACGACACTGTTTCATTCATGCTCCCAGTGCGGTCTATCGTTACACCATTATCGTCCAGTGTGATGTGTGATGATTATTGCAGGACAAATTAAACAGAATAAATACACAAATTGGTCCATTTATTGGTGCTGGGTGCAGCACGTGAATCCCTCCACAAAACTCCTGGTCGTAGTGCGCGACCCCGTCACACGAGTCATCTCCGACTACACTCAGGCCGTATCCAAGAACCCCGAGATGAATCCCTTCGAACAGCTCGTCTTCCTTAACACCTCCATCGGCAGCATCGTGTCAAGTCCTAGGGGCCCATCAAGCTAGGGATTTACTCGCGCTAATTGAAATGATTTTATTCAGTGTGATGATTATTATATTCATAGCACAAATTAAACGGAATAAATACGTAAATTGCGCAATATATTTTACGAGTCTTTTGCTGGTGTCGAGATTTTAGTAAGTTTTTATTACATCTTCTACTGAGATTAGATGACAAAGCGAGGGCATGCTTATTCTTCGATAATCAATTTAATCAGTAAGTAATAACTTTCATGACAATGTTGTAAAATGCATCTACATACACATTTGTTCATTTTTCACGAGCAACAACTTCATAAAATATTTTTTTAGATTTGCATATACAGGGTGACTCAAAAAAATTAATGACTGCCTGAATATATTTTATTTATTTAATCAGAAACTACAAAACCGAATGTTTTGGAATCTTGGAGATGTTTTACAGTTATCATAAGCATGGCAAATTTTTAAATAAAATGTACTTGCCTATTTCCTCTATAAAATTGTCACCCCAAAATTTTGCTGAGTATCAAAAATGTACAAAATATGATGAGTCTGTACTTGTCAGTTATCATTCCATTCATATTTTTACTTCCCGAGCGTAAGCAAAGGAAGTATTGTAATCGAGTCCGTCGGCCGACTCTCTACTTTTACGTTTTCTCGATCTTTCATGACCCCTAGAAGACGAAGAAATAGGTCTCCCATTTCCGTCTGTCTGTCCGTCTGTCCGTCTGTCCGTCTGTCCGTCCGTCTGTCCGTCTGTCCGTCCGTCTGTCCGTCTGTCCGTCCGTCTGTCCGTCTTTCCGTCCGTCTGTCCGTCTGTTGTCCCGGATTTTTATTAGACAGATAATCTCCGAAAGTACTCGACCGATTGTTGTGAAATTTTGTACTTATATTAAGAATATCATGTAGATGGTAAAACGCTAACCAAAATTTGTCTAATCATCCCCACCACTAATGCGATGACGTCACTTCAAAATTGTACATAGTAAATGGGTTTTCAATTGTATAAAATAACATAGTCCTACACATGTAGTTTACAACTCCGAATCGACTTTTCACCCGAAACGTCCAGATTTTTGGAAAAAAAATCAAAATTATAAAACAACATTTTGAAATTTAATTTTTAATCTGCTAACCAGAATGCTTTGAAATGTTGCAGATGTTTTAAGGCTATAAAGAGCATCATAAATCTTTAGTCAAAAAATATTTGCTTCCCCCTCCAAAAACTTGATGACGTCAGCTCAAAAGTTTGCCGAATAAATCTTATCTAAACTGTACAAAATATGATGAGTCTGTACTTGTAATTTATCACTCCATTCATATTTTTTGGATTTGCATATACAGGGTGACTCAAAAAAATTAATGAATGCGTAAATTTATTTTTTCGATTTAATCATGAACTGCAAAACCGAATGCTTTGAAATCTTGCAGATGTTTTAAGGTTATAAAGAGCATAATAAATGTTTAGTCAAAATACATTTGCTTATCCCCTCCAAAAAATTGATGACGTCAGCTCGAAAGTTTGCCGAATAAATCATATCTAAAATGTACAAAATATGATGAGTCTGTACTTGTGATCTATCACTCCATTCATATTTTTTGGATTTGCATATACAGGGTGACTCAAAAAAATTAATGAATGCGTAAATTTATTTTACTGATTTACTCAGAAACAACAAAACCGAATTCTTTGAAATCCACTGCGAAAAAAAAAACATAATAGGCATGCAGTCGTCACGTTTCCGACAGCGAGGGAAGTACTGTCGAAACTCTTTAGACCAATTTTTTAGATTTGCTTAACAGGTAGCTCAAAAAAATTAATGAATTTGTCAATTTATTTTATTGATTAAATCAGGAATAGTTCACTCCATTTTTCCGACATTGGAGATACAATACTGTTGTTATTAATATTACATTGCACCAACCCAATTTGGTTGGCACAAAATATTGTAAAGTAAAAACTCGTTTGAAACATAGGCGTAGCACACTTATCTACATTTACTTTAACATTACAGACGTGCATTTGTTTTGTTGCACTGACTAGGTTCCGTGAATGTGGTATAGACAAGTTATAATCAACGAATTGTGAATTATAAAAAAAAGGTCTGGGCGAGCATCGGTATAGTTTACAGTTTCTCTGTTTGACTTTTACGTGTATAATCTCAACAAGTGATACGGCTTGTTGTCTTAAATTAAGAATGCTTATCATAAATGATTTTGAGTCGCCTCTGCTAATACATGCAGCATACGACAGTAAACTGTTTCGTTATTTTACTTATTATAAATCAATATTCAAGACGACCCAATTCATTTTCCCCAAAAATTTGGGAATACAGAACTTTTATTTTTAGTATTACACTACATCTATTCAAACTGACGTAGATGTCGTTGCAAAAATGTTGATAATGTCATCGCAAATTTTTTTTAAATTGCCCCGCTACAAAAATGTCCTGTATTTGTTTTTTATTGATCAGATTAAGAACTTCATTTTCTAAAAAATGTGAGAATACCCTCGTTTTAATTAACCATGATTAAATACGAATGGCCTAATTATTCATTTTAGTCCTCTGTTTTCAGGACACCACTCATTCAAATCAAACAAATTTCTACGTGACAATCTTTCCATGTGTAAACATAAACAAACGAGGTTAAGCATGTACACTGATAATATTTTTTCCGTTTGTTATTTGTTTTGAATATATTTCATTTTGTGCTTGGAATTTACAACCGCACGGCGCAAACGAGGTGTCATTTACACCACTGGCTTTTAGTGTATAAAAGTTATCAGAAAACAAAAATTTTGTATAATTTTTCAAAGAAGCGGGATTTGTTAGACTGTACTTTAAGGGCGAGGGAAGTTCTGTCGAAGTAACCTTGCACCAATTTTTTTTAAATAGCTTCAGAACCCCAAAGCTCTTTCTGTTCACAAGTAAATTGCTATACTGCGCTGCTAGTATTAACTTGCTTTATGGTAATACGACTTCTGTATAATTTATTTTGTTTTTTTTCCAGATCACCGGATAATTTGGTCCCAGAAGCCCCAAAATGTATTCAGCCGAATAAGAAATTTTCCTTTAATAGGATTAACTGGGAATTGTATTAGATACAAATATTTATCTTTAATAAATTAATGAAAATAAGTTTTTTGTTGTTGATTTCATGTGATTGTACAATTCTAATTTTTAAAGGAAGGCACTAGCTCACTAGAAAAAGTGTAAAATAATACTGTGGTTTTAGATTAATAGACGGAATACTTGAAAAAATGAGAAACAGTCTTACCAATATTTTGATTTAAATTAAAGGGGTAGTGAAATGGTTAAGACATATTAACTTAAAAGATATTAAAAAATGTTGCTTTTTGAAATGTAAACGACTTGTTTCTAATTTTATAAATAACTTCGAAATCAAACAGAAAATGCGAGCACGGGGTGACGTCATTCGTGGTTGCATCTCGGGCGGTCTTATGCACATAAACGTGTTATTCATCGTGAATAGTGTATGATTGTCGCTTGTCGCTTAAAATAAAAAATACCTCAATGCTGTGCTTACGGATGAGAAGTTAGGTATATAATACGGCTTCTAGACCCAGCTCAAATGAGGTCAAACTGGTCCAGCAGCCCCATTGCTTTTTACCGTTAGACCATTGACCTCTGAGGTCTGCATGTGTCGTCCCGAAAAAATAATAAAAACATTTTTACTTCCCGAGCGTAAGCAAAGGAAGTATTGTAATCGAGTCCGTCGGCCGACTCTCTACTTTTACGTTTTCTCGATCTTTCATGACCCCTAGAAGACGAAGAAATAGGTCTCCCATTTCCGTCTGTCTGTCCGTCTGTCCGTCCGTCTGTCCGTCTGTCCGTCTGTTGTCACGGATTTTTATTAGACAGATAATCTCCGAAAGTACTCGACCGATTGTTGTGAAATTTTGTACTTATATTAAGAATATCATGTAGATGGTAAAACGCTAACCAAAATTTGTCGAATCATCCCCACCACTAAAGCGATGACGTCACTTCAAAATTGTACATAGTAAATGGGTTTTCAATTGTATAAAATAACATAGTCCTACACATGTAGTTTACAACTCTGAATCGACTTTTCACCCGAAACGTCCAGATTTTTGGAAAAAAAATCAAAATTATAAAACAACATTTTGAAATTTAATTTTTAATCTGCTAACCAGAATGCTTTGAAATGTTGCAGATGTTTTAAGGCTATAAAGAGCATCATAAATCTTTAGTCAAAAAATATTTGCTTATCCCCTCCAAAAACTTGATGACGTCAGTTCAAAAGTTTGTGGAATAAATCATATCTAAAATGTACAAAATATGATGAGTCTGTACTTGTGATCTATCACTCCATTCATATTTTTTGGATTTGCATATACAGGGTGACTCAAAAAAATTAATGAATGCGTAAATATATTTTATTGATTTAATCAGGAACTACAAAACCGAATGCTCTGAAATCTTGCAGATGTTTTAAGGTCATAAAGAGCATAATAAATGTTTAGTCAAAATATATTTGCTTATCCCCTCCAAAAACTTGATGACGTCAGCTCGAAAGTTTGCCGAATAAATCATATCTAAAATGTACAAAATATGATGAGCCTGTACTTGTCATTTATCACTCCATTCATATTTTTTGGATTTGCATATACAGAGTGACTCAAAAAAATTAATGAATGCGTAAATTTATTTTATTGATTTAATCAGGAACTACAAAACCGAATGCTTTGAAATCTTGCAGATGTTTTAAGGTTATAAAGAGCATAATAAATTTTTAGTCAAAATATATTTGGTTATCTTCTACAAAAAACTGATGACGTCAGCTCAAAAGTTTTCCGAATAAATCGTATCTAAAATGTACAAAATATGATGAGTCTGTACTTGTGATTTATCATTCCAGTCATATTTTTGGATTTGCATATGCAGGGTGACTCAAAAAAATTAATGAAGGCGTGAATTTATTTTATCGATTTAATCAGGAATTACAAAACCGAATGCTTTGAAATCTTGGGAATATTTTAAAGTTATTATAAGCATGGTAAACTTTTGTTCAAAATGTATTTGTTCATCCCTCCTAAAAAAATTGATGACGTCACCCTTAAATTTTGCTGAATAATTCCTATCTAAAATGCAAAAAATATGATGAGTTTGTACTTGTGATTTATCATTCCATTCATATTTTTTAGATTTCCTTAAGAGGTGGTTCAAAAGAATTAATGAAGTCAATTTATTTTATTGATTAAATTAAAGGCAACACTTATTATTAGTATTACACCCCAACCAACCCAATTTGGTAGACACAAAATTTGTTAAAGGAAAAACTCGGTTGAAACATAAGGGTAGCACGCTTATTTACATCGACTTTAACATTACAGACCTGCATTTGTTTTATGCGTTCACTTGATTCCGCGAATGTGAAATAGACATGTTTATAATCAACCAATTGTGAATTTCACCGTCAAGATTTAAAATAAAACCCAATGTTTTATATAATAAGCGGAAGTCGAAGCAATAAAACCGACGGTCGTTTTGTTTACAGTTTCTCTGTTTGGCTCTCACGTATGCTGTTACGCCTGTCATCTTAAATTAACAATGTTTATACATACACGATTTTCAGTTGCCTCTGATACGTAGGTATACGTGAGTAAATTGTTTCGTTATTTTATTGATTATTACAAATCAATATTCAAACGACCCAATTCATTTTCCCGAAAATTTGAGAATATAATAATTTTATTCTTAGTATTACACTACATCTATCCCAACTGATATACGTGTCCTTGCAAAAATGTTGATGACGTCATCGCATTTTTTTTTTAATTCCCACTACAAAAATGTAATGAGAAAAAAAACACAATAGGCATGCAGTCCTCAAGTTTCCGACAGCGAGGGAAGTACTGTCTAAACTCTTTAGACCAATTTTTATGATGTAGATTACGAAAAAAACGTAATTTTATAGAAGTAAAATTGGCAACACTGCACACACCTAATGCGGGAATACTCCTGGCCTGCTTTCTGGTTTCTTAGTAACGATGCTGGGTGAAATCCACCTTTGCTTTTTATCAGACAAACATTGTTATTACAAAAACAACACACCATATTTTTGTGCATTCTAACTGAAATGGTAATTAAACATGGCCATGGGCGAGAGAAATACTAACTAAAAGTTTTATTACTAGTTATTGTGATAATGAATGTGTAGTTTAGTTGTTAAACGTAGCAAAAAAAAAACAATTTTAAACTAATTGTAACTCCACCAAAACATGAGAAGAATTTTTTTTACTATTTTTCCTAGACTCACCAGTTGATTGTCAAGAGGTAACCTAACTCCCGTCAGGTCCGACCATAAACTTAATCTCTAACCCGAATTCCCGTCAACGCTATATTTTACCTGCGTAGGGTCGCATGAATTCCCGTCAGCATTCAGATCTTACGTATAGTAGCCCAAAAGCTATAAGGTTATATGATCATCATAAAAGTAGTTGACCGCAAATAAATACCCCCTTTGTGTGGTTTGCACTAAGTTTACGGGTTGGCAATAAATCGTCTTCTAAACATTTCTTGCTCACATTTTACAGGGCCAGCTTTCAAAGCGACTGGTTATTTTGGAACTCTTTGTGGCTGCAGGAAATAGTAGTAGGTAGTTAGATATTTAGTGAAAGTCACCCCTGAACGAACCAACAGCAGCCGGTCGAGCTGGAGTGGACACGTTATTTACGACCTTAAAACCTTTTCTATTGTAAACAACTTAACTTCGACACAATGGGATAATTTTATGATAGTCATATAATCTTATAGCTTTTGGAGTACTTTACATAGATTTGTACATAATGAACACACACAAAGAAGCTGTACCTTTTACCTTAGTGACAAATTCGAAAGTTTTACCAAAATTGTAACGTTAATTTAATATTGTTATTAATTAACTTTTTTAAATACTTATGTGTAATTATTTCTTTATTATACATATGTATAACAATTCATAAAGTGTGGCTTAAAATTCAACTTTAAATTGATTGTGGACGAATAATATATTTGTGTATAAGGGCATCAGAATTGAAAACTGGTACTGTGAATTTTTATCTAGTTTTTTTTATAAATTAAGTTATTTTATTCTTAGCTTTTTTTATACCAAATAAAAAATGTCGTATCTAAAGTTTTCAAAATTAGTCCAGTCATTTTAGCATAAAAAAGGGATCAACCTCGGAATGAGAGATAATGAGCTGGATTTTTGTATACACCTTAATTTTGGCCTTTAAAAATTGTCTCAAAAGTCTCATAAAATCTCGTGTCTGCGTAGTAAGTTATTCAAGGTCAAAGGTCAAGAAAAACAGTTTTTTGCGATTATCTCACTTTCTATTGCTCCAATGATGTTAACATTTAGCATCATAATTGTAGAGCACAAAATTTGGGACAAATTTTATTTGAAACATTTTTTCATGCGCTCAATCGTTTTTAAGATAGAGGGTAATGAGGGCTCGTCCATACGTACTGTAATGCAATCAACCGTGAATATCTGTGAATACTACCTTGAATTTTGAATAATTTGTATTTTTAATCAATTAATACATTGTATTTAATAACATTTTACATATTTTCAATATATTCATAGAATAATACTTACCTAATTTGTGTAATTAAAAACTCATTTAATGAAATATTTATTGTATATCTCAATTTATTTATATCTTTAAAATGTGTAAGTTTTTAAAGGGTCGTAATTAATTGTGCATTATTTTTAATACTTTGTGCATTAAATTTTATACTGTGCGCAATAACATTTGTGCATTAAATTTACTATGTTGCGCCATAAGTTTTTGCATTTTGTGCATTCTATTAAGTGCAAATTGGAATAATAAAATTATTGTTTTGGGCAATGATTTTCTGTACTGCGTGCATTATTGAAACTGTATTGAAAATAACAAACAAAAATAGACCTGCTGTATTAAAATGTGTTTTATGAATGCATACAAAATTAACAAAAACATAAGATATTCATAGCAAAAAAGTAGCTAAACAAATTAAAAGTTTGGAAAAAATTAAAAAAGAAACTTAAAAAAAACATTCTTTCATCAAAAAACTCAATTACTAAACATTATTAATTTATTGAATAATAATTAATGCTTTTTTGGCTTTAGAAGGGCGGATTCCTTCCCTGCCAAACTGGCGCGAAATGAAGCACATGACACGTCCCTTAAAGAGTGGGAGTGTAATGTCCACTTTACTGTGAACTAATGCACATTTTAGTAATTTAGGGAACATTTGAAATGCTCGTTTATTTTTTCTCAAATACAAATTGATTTATTAAAGAAACAGTTATTTTAACGAATGATCAATTTAATTAAATAATTCTAAATTGCATTATTTATTGCACAAATAGAAAAAATACTCTGCCATTAGTTTATTTATTCCCCTTTTAGTTTTACAAATGCTGAAATAGTTTCTTCTGTGCTGAAAAGTTTTTAATAATGCTGTGACTTATTTCACACTTCATTAAAACTAGTGCGCATTTAAATTGTTCTCGTTTTTAAATACTTATTTTTCTATCATGATTACAACTGGAAGGTCTGGAAACAACGATTCAGGGCACCGAAGATGATGACGATGAAACACAAATTCCCGAACGTCCAGGAGATGACGGTGAAGAAGAAGAAAATTAATACTTTTGTTCTTTAAATTATTAAAGATTTATAGATTTTCACTGCTATTCAATTTCAGTCGTAAGAAATGTATAGCTGCTGAATAAAGATAAAATTAAAATATATTAACTCGTTTTACTTCCTTAAAATTTACTTTAAAAAAATTGGTTTAAAGAATTTATTTAGACAGTACTTCCCTCGATGTCGGAAACGTGACGACTGCATGCAGACAGACGGAAAAAAAAAACATTTCTTCGTATTCTAGGAGTCATGAAAAATCGAGAAAACGTAAAAGTAGAAAGTCGGCCGACGGACTCGATTACAATACTTCCTTTGCTTACGCTCGGGAAGTAAAAATTAATGAATACGTGAATTTATTTTATTGAGTTAATCAGGAACTACAAAACCGAATGCTTTGAAATCTTGCAAATGTTTTAAGGTTATAAAGAGGATAATCAATTTTTAGTCAAAATATATTTGATTATCTTCTACAAAAAACTGATGACGTCAGCTCAAAAGTTTGCCGAATAAATCCTATCTAGAATCTACAAAATATGATGAGTCTGTACTTGTAATTTATCAATCCATTCATCTTTTTTGAATTTGCATATTCCGGGTGACTCAAAAAAAAATAATGAAATCTACTGCGAAAAAAAAAAACATAATAGACATGCAGTCGTCACGTTTCCGACACCGAAGAAAGTACTGGTTAAACTCTTTAGACCAATTTTTTCCAGTTTCCTTGGTTTCCTTCACTGTTGCTCCCTCAGTTTTAGAACTTTTTTTCTATTCACACATAAATCCCAATAATTTAGTCCAGTTAAATTAGCGATCAACCTCGGAATGAGAGATAATAAGCTGAATATCTGTGAATACGAATATATAAAAGTTTGCCGATTAAATCCTATCTAGAATGTACAAAATATTATGAGTCTGTACTTGTAATTTATCATTCCATTAATATTTTTTCAATTTGCGTATACTGGATGACTCAAAAAAAAATGAATGCGTAAATTTATTTTATTGATTTACTCAGGAACTACAAAACCCAATGCTTTGAAATCTACTGCGACATCGAAGGAAGTACTGTCTAAATAAATTCTTTAGACCAATTTTTTTAAAGTAAATTTTAAGGAAGTTGTAGTGTACCGCCCTGATGCGCAGGTCCGCGGAGAAGCCGCGACAGGGCAGGTCGATCGTAGCCATGGTAGAGTGAACACGTCTGCGCCAATCTGTTGTGTATTTAGACGATTTAAGATAACAATTTATTATAACGAATACAACAATTAATGTAACGAACAAATATAACGTGTTCACTCTACCATGGCTACGATCGACCTGCCCTGTCGCGGCTTCTCCGCGGACCTGCGCATCAGGGCGGTACACTACAACTTCCTTAAAATTTACTTTAAAAAAATTGGTCTAAAGAATTTATTTAGACAGTACTTCCTTCGATGTCGCAGTAGATTTCAAAGCATTGGGTTTTGTAGTTCCTGAGTAAATCAATAAAATAAATTTACGCATTCATTTTTTTTTGAGTCATCCAGTATACGCAAATTGAAAAAATATTAATGGAATGATAAATTACAAGTACAGACTCATAATATTTTGTACATTCTAGATAGGATTTAATCGGCAAACTTTTATATATTCGTATTCACAGATATTCAGCTTATTATCTCTCATTCCGAGGTTGATCGCTAATTTAACTGGACTAAATTATTGGGATTTATGTGTGAATAGAAAAAAAGTTCTAAAACTGAGGGAGCAACAGTGAAGGAAACCAAGGAAACTGGAAAAAATTGGTCTAAAGAGTTTAACCAGTACTTTCTTCGGTGTCGGAAACGTGACGACTGCATGTCTATTATGTTTTTTTTTTCGCAGTAGATTTCATTATTTTTTTTTTGAGTCACCCGGAATATGCAAATTCAAAAAAGATGAATGGATTGATAAATTACAAGTACAGACTCATCATATTTTGTAGATTCTAGATAGGATTTATTCGGCAAACTTTTGAGCTGACGTCATCAGTTTTTTGTAGAAGATAATCAAATATATTTTGACTAAAAATTGATTATCCTCTTTATAACCTTAAAACATTTGCAAGATTTCAAAGCATTCGGTTTTGTAGTTCCTGATTAACTCAATAAAATAAATTCACGTATTCATTAATTTTTACTTCCCGAGCGTAAGCAAAGGAAGTATTGTAATCGAGTCCGTCGGCCGACTTTCTACTTTTACGTTTTCTCGATTTTTCATGACTCCTAGAATACGAAGAAATGTTTTTTTTTCCGTCTGTCTGCATGCAGTCGTCACGTTTCCGACATCGAGGGAAGTACTGTCTAAATAAATTCTTTAAACCAATTTTTTTAAAGTAAATTTTAAGGAAGTAAAACGAGTTAATATATTTTAATTTTATCTTTATTCAGCAGCTATACATTTCTTACGACTGAAATTGAATAGCAGTGAAAATCTATAAATCTTTAATAATTTAAAGAACAAAAGTATTAATTTTCTTCTTCTTCACCGTCATCTCCTGGACGTTCGGGAATTTGTGTTTCATCGTCATCATCTTCGGTGCCCTGAATCGTTGTTTCCAGACCTTCCAGTTGTAATCATGATAGAAAAATAAGTATTTAAAAACGAGAACAATTTAAATGCGCACTAGTTTTAATGAAGTGTGAAATAAGTCACAGCATTATTAAAAACTTTTCAGCACAGAAGAAACTATTTCAGCATTTGTAAAACTAAAAGGGGAATAAATAAACTAATGGCAGAGTATTTTTTCTATTTGTGCAATAAATAATGCAATTTAGAATTATTTAATTAAATTGATCATTCGTTAAAATAACTGTTTCTTTAATAAATCAATTTGTATTTGAGAAAAAATAAACGAGCATTTCAAATGTTCCCTAAATTACTAAAATGTGCATTAGTTCACAGTAAAGTGGACATTACACTCCCACTCTTTAAGGGACGTGTCATGTGCTTCATTTCGCGCCAGTTTGGCAGGGAAGGAATCCGCCCTTCTAAAGCCAAAAAAGCATTAATTATTATTCAATAAATTAATAATGTTTAGTAATTGAGTTTTTTGATGAAAGAATGTTTTTTTTAAGTTTCTTTTTTAATTTTTTCCAAACTTTTAATTTGTTTAGCTACTTTTTTGCTATGAATATCTTATGTTTTTGTTAATTTTGTATGCATTCATAAAACACATTTTAATACAGCAGGTCTATTTTTGTTTGTTATTTTCAATACAGTTTCAATAATGCACGCAGTACAGAAAATCATTGCCCAAAACAATAATTTTATTATTCCAATTTGCACTTAATAGAATGCACAAAATGCAAAAACTTATGGCGCAACATAGTAAATTTAATGCACAAATGTTATTGCGCACAGTATAAAATTTAATGCACAAAGTATTAAAAATAATGCACAATTAATTACGACCCTTTAAAAACTTACACATTTTAAAGATATAAATAAATTGAGATATACAATAAATATTTCATTAAATGAGTTTTTAATTACACAAATTAGGTAAGTATTATTCTATGAATATATTGAAAATATGTAAAATGTTATTAAATACAATGTATTAATTGATTAAAAATACAAATTATTCAAAATTCAAGGTAGTATTCACAGATATTCACGGTTGATTGCATTACAGTACGTATGGACGAGCCCTCATTACCCTCTATCTTAAAAACGATTGAGCGCATGAAAAAATGTTTCAAATAAAATTTGTCCCAAATTTTGTGCTCTACAATTATGATGCTAAATGTTAACATCATTGGAGCAATAGAAAGTGAGATAATCGCAAAAAACTGTTTTTCTTGACCTTTGACCTTGAATAACTTACTACGCAGACACGAGATTTTATGAGACTTTTGAGACAATTTTTAAAGGCCAAAATTAAGGTGTATACAAAAATCCAGCTCATTATCTCTCATTCCGAGGTTGATCCCTTTTTTATGCTAAAATGACTGGACTAATTTTGAAAACTTTAGATACGACATTTTTTATTTGGTATAAAAAAAGCTAAGAATAAAATAACTTAATTTATAAAAAAAACTAGATAAAAATTCACAGTACCAGTTTTCAATTCTGATGCCCTTATACACAAATATATTATTCGTCCACAATCAATTTAAAGTTGAATTTTAAGCCACACTTTATGAATTGTTATACATATGTATAATAAAGAAATAATTACACATAAGTATTTAAAAAAGTTAATTAATAACAATATTAAATTAACGTTACAATTTTGGTAAAACTTTCGAATTTGTCACTAAGGTAAAAGGTACAGCTTCTTTGTGTGTGTTCATTATGTACAAATCTATGTAAAGTACTCCAAAAGCTATAAGATTATATGACTATCATAAAATTATCCCATTGTGTCGAAGTTAAGTTGTTTACAATAGAAAAGGTTTTAAGGTCGTAAATAACGTGTCCACTCCAGCTCGACCGGCTGCTGTTGGTTCGTTCAGGGGTGACTTTCACTAAATATCTAACTACCTACTACTATTACCTGCAGCCACAAAGAGTTCCAAAATAACCAGTCGCTTTGAAAGCTGGCCCTGTAAAATGTGAGCAAGAAATGTTTAGAAGACGATTTATTGCCAACCCGTAAACTTAGTGCAAACCACACAAAGGGGGTATTTATTTGCGGTCAACTACTTTTATGATGATCATATAACCTTATAGCTTTTAGGCTACTATACGTAAGATCTGAATGCTGACGGGAATTCATGCGACCCTACGCAGGTAAAATATAGCGTTGACGGGAATTCGGGTTAGAGATTAAGTTTATGGTCGGACCTGACGGGAGTTAGGTTACCTCTTGACAATCAACTGGTGAGTCTAGGAAAAATAGTAAAAAAATTCCTTCTCATGTTTTGGTGGAGTAACAATTAGTTTAAAATTGTTTTTTTTTTGCTACGTTTAACAACTAAACTACACATTCATTATCACAATAACTAGTAATAAAACTTTTAGTTAGTATTTCTCCCGCCCATGGCCATGTTTAATTACAATTTCAGTTAGAATGCACAAAAATATGGTGTGTTGTTTTTGTAATAACAATGTTTGCCTGATAAAAAGCAAAGGTGGATTTCACCCAGCATCGTTACTAAGAAACCAGAAAGTAGGCCAGGAGTATTCCCGCATTAGGTGTGTGCAGTGTTGCCAATTTTACTTCTATAAAATTACGTTTTTTTCGTAATCTACATCATAAAAATTTTTTTATTATTTTTTCGGGACGACACATGCAGACCTCAGAGGTCAATGGTCTAACGGTAAAAAGCAATGGGGCTGCTGGACCAGTTTGACCTCATTTGAGCTGGGTCTAGAAGCCGTATTATATACCTAACTTCTCATCCGTAAGCACAGCATTGAGGTATTTTTTATTTTAAGCGACAAGCGACAATCATACACTATTCACGATGAATAACACGTTTATGTGCATAAGACCGCCCGAGATGCAACCACGAAAGACGTCACCCCGTGCTCGCATTTTCTGTTTGATTTCGAAGTTATTTATAAAATTAGAAACAAGTCGTTTACATTTCAAAAAGCAACATTTTTTAATATCTTTTAAGTTAATATGTCTTAACCATTTCACTACCCCTTTAATTTAAATCAAAATATTGGTAAGACTGTTTCTCATTTTTTCAAGTATTCCGTCAATTAATCTAAAACCACAGTATTATTTTACACTTTTTCTAGTGAGCTAGCCTTCCTTTAAAAATTAGAATTGTACAATCACATGAAATCAACAACAAAAAACTTATTTTCATTAATTTATTAAAGATAAATATTTGTATCTAATACAATTCCCAGTTAATCCTATTAAAGGAAAATTTCTTATTCGGCTGAATACATTTTGGGGCTTCTGGGACCAAATTATCCGGTGATCTGGAAAAAAAACAAAATAAATTATACAGAAGTCGTATTACCATAAAGCAAGTTAATACTAGCAGCGCAGTATAGCAATTTACTTGTGAACAGAAAGAGCTTTGGGGTTCTGAAGCTATTTAAAAAAAATTGGTGCAAGGTTACTTCGACAGAACTTCCCTCGCCCTTAAAGTACAGTCTAACAAATCCCGCTTCTTTGAAAAATTATACAAAATTTTTGTTTTCTGATAACTTTTATACACTAAAAGCCAGTGGTGTAAATGACACCTCGTTTGCGCCGTGCGGTTGTAAATTCCAAGCACAAAATGAAATATATTCAAAACAAATAACAAACGGAAAAAATATTATCAGTGTACATGCTTAACCTCGTTTGTTTATGTTTACACATGGAAAGATTGTCACGTAGAAATTTGTTTGATTTGAATGAGTGGTGTCCTGAAAACAGAGGACTAAAATGAATAATTAGGCCATTCGTATTTAATCATGGTTAATTAAAACGAGGGTATTCTCACATTTTTTAGAAAATGAAGTTCTTAATCTGATCAATAAAAAACAAATACAGGACATTTTTGTAGCGGGGCAATTTAAAAAAAATTTGCGATGACATTATCAACATTTTTGCAACGACATCTACGTCAGTTTGAATAGATGTAGTGTAATACTAAAAATAAAAGTTCTGTATTCCCAAATTTTTGGGGAAAATGAATTGGGTCGTCTTGAATATTGATTTATAATAAGTAAAATAACGAAACAGTTTACTGTCGTATGCTGCATGTATTAGCAGAGGCGACTCAAAATCATTTATGATAAGCATTCTTAATTTAAGACAACAAGCCGTATCACTTGTTGAGATTATACACGTAAAAGTCAAACAGAGAAACTGTAAACTATACCGATGCTCGCCCAGACCTTTTTTTTATAATTCACAATTCGTTGATTATAACTTGTCTATACCACATTCACGGAACCTAGTCAGTGCAACAAAACAAATGCACGTCTGTAATGTTAAAGTAAATGTAGATAAGTGTGCTACGCCTATGTCTCAAACGAGTTTTTACTTTACAAAATTTTGTGCCAACCAAATTGGGTTGGTGCAATGTAATATTAATAACAACAGTATTGTATCTCCAATGTCGGAAAAATGGAGTGAACTATTCCTGATTTAATCAATAAAATAAATTGACAAATTCATTAATTTTTTTGAGCTACCTGTTAAGCAAATCTAAAAAATATGAATGGAATGATAACTGACAAGTACAGACTCATCATATTTTGTACATTTTTGATACTCAGCAAAATTTTGGGGTGACAATTTTATAGAGGAAATAGGCAAATACATTTTATTTAAAAATTTGCCATGCTTATGATAACTGTAAAACATCTCCAAGATTCCAAAACATTCGGTTTTGTAGTTTCTGATTAAATAAATAAAATATATTCAGGCAGTCATTAATTTTTTTGAGTCACCCTGTATATGCAAATCTAAAAAAATATTTTATGAAATTGTTGCTCGTGAAAAATGAACAAATGTGTATGTAGATGCATTTTACAACATTGTCATGAAAGTTATTACTTACTGATTAAATTGATTATCGAAGAATAAGCATGCCCTCGCTTTGTCATCTAATCTCAGTAGAAGATGTAATAAAAACTTACTAAAATCTCGACACCAGCAAAAGACTCGTAAAATATATTGCGCAATTTACGTATTTATTCCGTTTAATTTGTGCTATGAATATAATAATCATCACACTGAATAAAATCATTTCAATTAGCGCGAGTAAATCCCTAGCTTGATGGGCCCCTAGGACTTGACACGATGCTGCCGATGGAGGTGTTAAGGAAGACGAGCTGTTCGAAGGGATTCATCTCGGGGTTCTTGGATACGGCCTGAGTGTAGTCGGAGATGACTCGTGTGACGGGGTCGCGCACTACGACCAGGAGTTTTGTGGAGGGATTCACGTGCTGCACCCAGCACCAATAAATGGACCAATTTGTGTATTTATTCTGTTTAATTTGTCCTGCAATAATCATCACACATCACACTGGACGATAATGGTGTAACGATAGACCGCACTGGGAGCATGAATGAAACAGTGTCGTCTTCAGCGACAAGTCCAGGTTCTGCTTATGAAAATCAGATGAATGAATCCGTGTGAGAAGGCAGAGAGGGGAACGAGGAAATTTGGACTTCATTCAAAAGGGCCATACAGGATTAACACCAGCAGTGCTGTACGTCCGTCTGTCCGTCTGTCTGCGTCCCGGATTTTTATTAGACAGATAATCTCCGAAAGTACTGGACCGATTGTTGTGAAATTTTGTAGTTATATTAGGAATATCATGTAGATGGTAAAACGCTAACCAAAATTTGTATAATCATCCCCACCACTAATGTGATGACGTCACTTCAAAATTGTACACAGTAAATGGGTTTTAAATTGTATAAAATAATGTAGTCCTAAACATGTAGTTTACGGCTCCGAAATGAGTTTTTACCCGAAACGTCCAGATTTTTGGAAAAAAAAAATCAAAATTATAAAACAACATTTTGTAATTTAATTTTGAATCTGCTAATCCGAATCTTTTGAAATGTTGCAGATGTTTTAAGGCTATAAAGAGCATCATAAATCTTTACTTATTTTTGCTTATCCCCTCCAAAAAATTGATAACGTCAGCTCGAAAATTTGCCGAATAAATCCTATCTAAACTGTACAAAATATGATGAGCCTGTACTTGTAATTTATCACTCCATTCATATTTTTTGGATTTGCATATACAGGGTGACTCAAAAAAATTAATTAATGCGTAAATTTATTTTATTGATTTACTCAGGAACTACAAAACCGAATGCTTTGAAATCTTGAAGGTGTTTTAAAGTTATCATAAGCATGGTAAGTTTTTGATCAAAATGTATTTGCTTATCCCCCCTAAAAAATTTATGACGTCACCACAAAATTTTGCTAAATAAATCCTATCTAAAATGTACAAAATATGATGAGTCTTTCTTAATATATTTGTATATATCGTCTACGTGAAATTCATAAATTAGGCTGTCAGTGTCGGTATAAAGTAACTTAGCATTATTTTTAAATGTTTTTTTAATATAGTCATAATGAAATTCATAGAGAAAAGTTTTAGAAATATCTAAAATGCAAAAACCAACATAAATTGGTTTATTCAAAAATACTTCTAATTTACTCATTTCGATTATTGCTGAATCATTGTCAAATACAACAGAACTGTGAAAATTTGGTTTAGATATAAGAGAACGAACTCCCCATCTTCCCTCCCATTTACTAACCAATCGAATATCGCGATGTTTTCTTACATTTTCCATGCATTTACCATAAATAGCATTAATCATTAATTTAAAAAAATCTTATTCAAAATCGTTCTTTGCTTGCTGCCTAAGTTTTGTATTTAATTCTATATATTCCTTTAACCACGCAGATTGTTTGAATTTCATAACACGATGTACACATTTTATTTTCATACCAAATTTTGTATACATTTTTAAATTCCGATAATGAATAACATAATTTTTCTTGGGATATAAAGTCAACAATAACTTCTTAAGTTTAGATCTTGAAATGGGCGGTATCATATGCTCTGGAGCTAATGGTAAATCACTATGAATTTCATGTAAATCTATTGGATAATCTAAATCGCATTCAATAATATAACCGATTGCTGAATTTTCTGGGGTATCTAAGATATCAGCTATATTGAAATTTTCTACAAACTCAAATTCTCCATACGGTAAATATTGAGACATTGCCGCTCCGTAAAGGTTGTTAACATCAAAATACATTAAATAGGTACTATCTTTCGAAGGATCATATTCTTCTTTTGGCATGTATTTGTTATTGGCTTTACCGTATCTATTGGAACACTGCGAAACTCCACCTCTAATACCTCTTTCTACAAATAGAACTTTATCTATATCCGTTAAAAGTTCTAGTTTAATTTCTGTTGTTTTTAACATAGCATCAAATGTTAGGCCCGGAGCAGTATAATAATGCAACGGATCAAGTTGATAAGTATTTAAACAAGTAGTTCGAAAAGCTTCAAATACATCGGCTAGAAGAAGCACATCAGTTTTTAAATATAAATCAGAATATTCTCCTAATGTATGAATATTAAAAGTATTCCATACATTGGTAGCATGGGAATAATCTTCATATTTAATATTTTCATCGTATAAGCGACTATAGAAATCCTCCTTTTCGGGCAATTTTGTTTCAAGTAGTTTCTCCCAGGAGTTTATATAATCGTAAGGAAAAACTCCCTTTCTGTTTAACAAATCAAATTCTTCCATATTATTACAATTTGCCAACGTAATAATTTTCTGAGAATTATCTAAATTGGAGGAAAGTTTGTCTAAACTATGTGGCTTAAATCTGAAAGAATCAATAAACCGTAAACTAACTTTCGTGTCTTCGACAAATTTAGTAAACGAGATATATCTTTCTTTGTTAATGGGAAGTAACTTAATATCACCTTTTATTGAATTTGAAAGTTCTTTAATAAAAAAATGGGCATCATATCCGCTCATATTATGAAAGACCACGGGTATAACACAAATATCTTTATAATTTAAATTACAACTTTGATGGGCAGCGCCTCTATACATTCCAGTTAAATGACTATGATCGCGTACTTTTATGTTATTTTCCGAAAATCCTTTTTTACATATACGACATATTTGGGAGGATTCAAACTGCTCACGTTCTTCCGTAGTTAATGTTTCCATAGAAATAACGTTCTGAAATTTATCGTTGCAAAAATGAGCCATTCGATGTAACTCCTGAACGAACCATTGAATGCAATTTTTACCTCGATACAAACGAAATTTAGAAAATGAATTATCATATGAGCAGTGAAAATAGTAAGCAATGCTGTGCGCAATATGTTTTTGATAAGTTTCGGTCTTATTCGTGGTGGACATATGCTGTTTGGTACAATCAAGAAGAATACTCTCGAGATCTGCATAAATAGTAAAAGGTACTTTTTCTTGATGTCTATAATTTTGAAAATACAAGTAATTTTCGTTTTCTGTTGGCAGTCTTATGGAATATTTATTAATACTCTGGCATGAAGTTTTATGTTTTTGGAGCAATTCCTCTGTGGTGAAATGATTTAAGCATCTTTCGCATATATGAAATTTACATTTATGGAGGGAAAGTTGCGTAGCTAAAAGAGCTGACAAATTTTTGATCCATACGAAATGATAGAGCAATTGTTGATCTTCAAAGTTATCATTACTGTTATTAGTATTTTGTATTTGTCTTTCAGCGGGTAGCATAAGCAAATTAATTGCTTTATAAGAATTTGAAAATCTAGTGCTTAAACGACAAGGTAAAAATTTTTTCTTCTCGATGCAGTATCAATTAATGGCAAGATTGTTGAGTTCCTCAAATTTTTTAATGTCTTTAATTGTGATTGGGAAGTCTAAATTATCATATTTCAACACATTTTTGAAATGAGGATACGATGATTTTCGGTCTGAATGTTTATCGGTAGGGAATAAAGCCGAAACTATGGCCCAAAGAAAACAATATTCATCATTATTTTGTACATTAATTATTGCATGTTTTTTTTTATAAAATCTGGTGTGGATACAAAAGTTGAATAGCCGAATTTAATTGGGTCGTATTTATTTATGTTAATTTTCAATCCTAAAATTTCATACAACGCCCAACCGGAATCCTTTTCTGCAAATTCCTCTAATTTTTTCATGATTTTATCAATGACGTTTTCTTCGTACCATTCCTTTAAATTTGTGTATTGATCAATGTGTTGATTTTTTGTTGAAAATTACATTTACTTTAAGCATTGAGTTTTTCCGTTCTTTTTTAATTCTAAACATAAAGCATTTAAAAGATTGTTGAAAAAACTGAAGAGGATCTTTAATGTGGTGGTTACTTATAAATCCTGTACGAATTCGTTGTTGAAAACAGGATTCGACATCCTGCCATGTTACATTAGTCACCGGTTTAAATTTGACTGTTTTAATATAGCCTTCACCAGTTTTTATAGATAATTGTTTTTTCTTATTTAAAAGCTTTAGGCGATAAAATTTCAAATACGCCAAACTTGTTTCTAAGGAATTTGCGTTTTCCAACATATTTTCTCGATGGATTTTACATTTGAGTGCTTTTCTAATTATTCTAATACTGGTATTGATATAAACTAAAAAAATTGGTCTAAAGAGTTTAGACAGTACTTCCCTCGCTGTCGGAAACGTGACGACTGCATGCTTATTATGTTTTTTTTTTCGCAGTGGATTTAAAAGAATTCAGTTTTGTAGTTCCTGAGTAAATCAATTAAATAAATTTACGCATTCATTAATTTTTTTTGAGTCACCCTGTATATGCAAATCCAAAAAATATGAATGGAGTGATAGATCACAAGTACAGACTCATCATATTTTGTACATTTTAGATATGATTTATTGGGCAAACTTTTGAGCTGACGTCATCAAGTTTTTGGAGGGGATAAGCAAATATATTTTGACTAAACATTTATTATGCTCTTTATAACTTTAAAACATCTGCAAGATTTCAAAGCATTCGGTTGTGTAGTTCCTGATTAAATCAATAAAATATATTTACGCATTCATTAATTTTTTTTAGTCACTCTGTATATGCAAATCCAAAAAATATGAATGGAGTGATAAATGACAAGTACAGGCTCATCATATTTTGTACATTTTAGATATGATTTATTCGGCAAACTTTCGAGCTGACGTCATCAAGTTTTTGGAGGGGATAAGCAAATATATTTTGACTAAACATTTATTATGCTCTTTATGACCTTAAAACATCTGCAAGATTTCAGAGCATTCGGTTTTGTAGTTCCTGATTAAATCAATAAAATATATTTACGCATTCATTAATTTTTTTGAGTCACCCTGTATATGCAAATCCAAAAAATATGAATGGAGTGATAGTTCACAAGTACAGACTCATCATATTTTGTACATTTTAGATATGATTTATTCCACAAACTTTTGAGCTGACGTCATCAAGTTTTTGGAGGGGATAAGCAAAAATTTTTTGACTAAAGATTTATGATGCTCTTTATAGCCTTAAAACATCTGCAACATTTCAAAGCATTCTGGTTAGCAGATTAAAAATTAAATTTCAAAATGTTGTTTTATAATTTTGATTTTTTTTCCAAAAATCTGGACGTTTCGGGTGAAAAGTCGATTCAGAGTTGTAAACTACATGTGTAGGACTATGTTATTTTATACAATTGAAAACCCATTTACTATGTACAATTTTGAAGTGACGTCATCGCTTTAGTGGTGGGGATGATTCGACAAATTTTGGTTAGCGTTTTACCATCTACATGATATTCTTAATATAAGTACAAAATTTCACAACAATCGGTCGAGTACTTTCGGAGATTATCTGTCTAATAAAAATCCGTGACAACAGACGGACAGACGGACGGACAGACGGACAGACGGACAGACGGACGGACAGACGGACAGACGGACAGACAGACGGACAGACGGACAGACAGACGGAAATGGGAGACCTATTTCTTCGTCTTCTAGGGGTCATGAAAGATCGAGAAAACGTAAAAGTAGAGAGTCGGCCGACGGACTCGATTACAATACTTCCTTTGCTTACGCTCGGGAAGTAAAATGTTTAGTTTCTTCGATTGTTTTGATTTTACTTATGTATTCATGAATTAGCTTAAGAGAGTTTTTACATATAGCCGTCACTGATTCTTGTGATTTCATTTTTTGTCGTGAAACTTGCTCACTACAGCAGAAAAAAAGAAACACTACTATTTCCCGTTGACTAGTTTCTTGTTTATATGAGAATTAATTTGCAAGTTACAACTTGCAAGTCGTAGTTGAAAACGTGGTCGTAAAAAATAAATTCAAGTCAGCGAAAAATGAAACATGAGGAAAGCAACTGAATCATCAACTTTAAAGTTCTCAAGAAAATCTGTACTGTAATAAAAATGGAGGGAAAAAATTGGTCTAAAGAGTTTCGACAGTACTTCCCTCGCTGTCGGAAACGTGACGACTGCATGCCTATTATGTTTTTTTTTTCGCAGTGGATTTCAAAGAATTCGGTTTTGTTGTTTCTGAGTAAATCAGTAAAATAAATTTACGCATTCATTAATTTTTTTGAGTCACCCTGTATATGCAAATCCAAAAAATATGAATGGAGTGATAGATCACAAGTACAGACTCATCATATTTTGTACATTTTAGATATGATTTATTCGGCAAACTTTCGAGCTGACGTCATCAATTTTTTGGAGGGGATAAGCAAATGTATTTTGACTAAACATTTATTATGCTCTTTATAACCTTAAAACATCTGCAAGATTTCAAAGCATTCGGTTTTGCAGTTCATGATTAAATCGAAAAAATAAATTTACGCATTCATTAATTTTTTTGAGTCACCCTGTATATGCAAATCCAAAAAATATGAATGGAGTGATAAATTACAAGTACAGACTCATCATATTTTGTACAGTTTAGATAAGATTTATTCGGCAAACTTTCGAGCTGACGTCATCAAGTTTTTGGAGGGGATAAGCAAATATATTTTGACTAAACATTTATTATGCTCTTTATGACCTTAAAACATCTGCAAGATTTCAGAGCATTCGGTTTTGTAGTTCCTGATTAAATCAATAAAATATATTTACGCATTCATTAATTTTTTTGAGTCACCCTGTATATGCAAATCCAAAAAATATGAATGGAGTGATAGATCACAAGTACAGACTCATCATATTTTGTACATTTTAGATATGATTTATTCCACAAACTTTTGAGCTGACGTCATCAAGTTTTTGGAGGGGGTAAGCAAATATTTTTTGACTAAAGATTTATGATGCTCTTTATAGCCTTAAAACATCTGCAACATTTCAAAGCATTCTGGTTAGCAGATTAAAAATTAAATTTCAAAATGTTGTTTTATAATTTTGATTTTTTTTCCAAAAATCTGGACGTTTCGGGTGAAAAGTCGATTCGGAGTTGTAAACTACATGTGTAGGACTATGTTATTTTATACAATTGAAAACCCATTTACTATGTACAATTTTGAAGTGACGTCATCGCATTAGTGGTGGGGATGATTAGACAAATTTTGGTTAGCGTTTTACCATCTACATGATATTCTTAATATAAGTACAAAATTTCACAACAATCGGTCGAGTACTTTCGGAGATTATCTGTCTAATAAAAATCCGGGACAACAGACGGACAGACGGACGGACAGACGGACAGACGGACGGACAGACGGACAGACGGACAGACGGACGGACAGACGGACAGACGGACGGACAGACGGACAGACGGACAGACGGACAGACAGACGGAAATGGGAGACCTATTTCTTCGTCTTCTAGGGGTCATGAAAGATCGAGAAAACGTAAAAGTAGAGAGTCGGCCGACGGACTCGATTACAATACTTCCTTTGCTTACGCTCGGGAAGTAAAAAGTAGGGGTGGGGATTAATATAGTGTATAAATTAAAGATCACACAAAAGAGCAGATTAATAAGTGTTCTGCAAGTACATATCATAAAAATTGGTCTAAAGAGTTTAGACAGTACTTCCCTCGCTGTCGGAAACGTGACGACTGTATGCCTATTATGTTTTTTTTTTCGCAGTGGATTTCAAAGAATTCGGTTTTGTAGTTCCTGAGTAAATCAATAAAATAAATTTACGCATTCATTAATTTTTTTGAGTCACCCTGTATATGCAAATCCAAAAAAACATCAATGGAGTGATAAATCACAAGTACAGGCTCATCATATTTTGTACATTTTAGATATGATTTATTCCACAAACTTTTGAGCTGACGTCATCAAGTTTTTGGAGGGGATAAGCAAATATTTTTTGACTAAAGATTTATGATGCTCTTTATAGCCTTAAAACATCTGCAACATTTCAAAGCATTCTGGTTAGCAGATTAAAAATTAAATTCATCATATTTTGTACAGTTTAGATAGGATTTATTCGGCAAACTTTCGAGCTGACGTCATCAATTTTTTGGAGGGGTAAGCAAATGTATTTTGACTAAACATTTATTATGCTCTTTATAACCTTAAAATTTCTGCAAGATTTCAAAGCATTCGGTTTTGCAGTTCATGATTATATAAAAAAAATAAATTTACGCATTCATTAATTTTTTTGAGCCACCCTGTATATGCAAATCCAAAAAATATGAATGGAGTGATAAATTACAAGTACAGACTCATCATATTTTGTACATTTTAGATATTATTTATTCGGCAAACTTTCGAGCTGAGGTCATCAATTTTTTGGAGGGGATAAGCAAATATATTTTGACTAAACATTTATTATGCTCTTTATGACCTTAAAACATCTGCAAGATTTCAGAGCATTCGGTTTTGTAGTTCCTGATTAAATCAATAAAATATATTTACGCATTCATTAATTTTTTTGAGTCACCCTGTATATGCAAATCCAAAAAATATGAATGGAGTGATAAATTACAAGTACAGACTCATCATAATATTTTTACAGTTTAGATAGGATTTATTCGGCAAACTTTCGAGCTGACGTCATCAATTTTTTGGAGGGGATAAGCAAATATATTTTGACTAAATATTTATTATGCTCTTTATAACCTTAAAACATCTGCAAGATTTCAAAGCATTCGGTTTTGTAGTTTCTGAGTAAATCAGTAAAATAAATTTACGCATTCATTAATTTTTTTGAGTCACCCTGTATATGCAAATCCAAAAAATATGAATGGAGTGATAGATCACAAGTACAGACTCATCATATTTTGTACATTTTAGATATGATTTATTCCACAAACTTTTGAGCTGACGTCATCAAGTTTTTGGAGGGGATAAGCAAATATTTTTTGACTAAAGATTTATGATGCTCTTTATAGCCTTAAAATATCTGCAACATTTCAAAGCATTCTGGTTAGCAGATTAAAAATTAAATTTCAAAATGTTGTTTTATAATTTTGATTTTTTTTCCAAAAATCTGGACGTTTCGGGTGAAAAGTCGATTCAGAGTTGTAAACTACATGTGTAGGACTATGTTATTTTATACAATTGAAAACCCATTTACTATGTACAATTTTGAAGTGACGTCATCGCATTAGTGGTGGGGATGATTAGACAAATTTTGGTTAGCGTTTCACAATCTACATGATATTCTTAATATAAGTACAAAATTTCACAACAATCGGTCGAGTACTTTCGGAGATTATCTGTCTAATAAAAATCCGGGACAACAGACGGACAGACGGACGGACAGACGGACAGACGGACAGACGGACGGACAGACGGACAGACAGACGGAAATGGGAGACCTATTTCTTCGTCTTCTAGGGGTCATGAAAAATCGAGAAAACGTAAAAGTAGAGAGTCGGCCGACGGACTCGATTACAATACTTCCTTTGCTTACGCTCGGGAAGTAAAAATTAATTAACGACAGAAATGGGTAAGCTTATATATATATTTTTTTTTGTAGTATTTAATTTTTTTTTTTTTTTTTGTATAGAGAAATTTGTTATCTGCCCCTATGATGTCAGCCACAGGCTTTTAGAGAATAGGCTGAGAAAGCATATTTTCAAATGCCACCAGGATGCCTGGGAAAGGGAGCGAAAACTCTGGGAGACTGCACTTCCAAGACCATCTACACCACCCCCACCACCATCAAAGTGGTTCAGCCAACCACCACCAACACCACCGCAAGTGGAAAACTGGGACAACGAATTCTCAGGGACCTATGTCCCAAAGTTAGATAGATCCCTGTTTTTAGGTAGAACAGCCTTAAACGCCTACCATGCGACATTTAACAAATATATAAGAAAACAATAATTTGTTATTTCTATCGCTATCACCCCACCACCATCATTTACCACACCATCATTTACCACCTCTAAAAACTTCTTCCCTACAAATATCAACGACCACAACTAAGTATTTGTGTCTGTGTACAAGAAGATAAGTCTAAGATGTTTCTGCCTAGCAATGTGTTAATACTATTAAGTGTACTTGTTGAAAACAACTTGTATATCTACACCACTTCAAATATAAGTCTGCTGTATATTCAGACGTACGAAAAAGAATTTTGGGAAAAAATGACACCGATCAATCTAATCGAAACCAGTTATCATCTCTTCTATGCGAAAAATATAACAATGCAGAATCATTTGACGTACAAGATAAAAACGGAAGAAGAAAATCGCCAATTTTCCAATTGGTTAATAATAGAAAATACTAAGAACAGTCGCAGTTCAAAGGAAGTCATTGATTTTTGTTTAAGAAACGATCGTGTATGGTTTGCTTCATTTTTTGTCATATTCACGATAATGACTGTAATAGTGGGATGTTGGGACCTGGCTGCTCGTTAATGGTGTTGGTGGTGGGTGTTGCTATATATATAGAATTCCGCAACAACAAACTATTCATTTCATCCAAACAATGTTCGGCTTAAACTGCACACTTGTTCTATCAACCATTCTAATTCAGAAAGAATTTTATTTATTGACTGACAGCAATGTTACTGATGTCTGTCTACAAACTATTGATAGTAGTAAAGAATGTACTGTTAGAAAAATGTTAGAAAATAAAAATGTGCATGAACAACTACGTATGTTTTATTCAAAAAATGTATCTTCCTCGAACCAACTGCAATATCGGCTAGAATTAGTCTTCAAAGACAACACTCGATGCAAGTCACCGAATTACACCATCATTAACGATTATAGTGGATACAAGAATTCTACCGGTGCAAATGTTACAGAATATTGTTTGGCAAAACCATGGATATGGATATTTACTTCAGTAGGAGCAATTATTTTTGCAATCGTATTTTGTCTGTTACTTTATTTATTATTAATTTGTTTCAGTTATTTTAGTAAATACAATACTCAAACAAATGTATGATTCAATAAAACAATTAGTTACTATTAATAGTTTTATTTAATGTCCTTTAACATATTTATTTAACAGCATCAGTACTACGATTTAATACAACAATAAGTTACTTAATATGTTTTAAATTATTTGTCCAGCAGCACGATATGACTCATCATGATCCACCACCACAGCAGTGATTTTTGATGATTGCTTATAGGTTTTTGATTTTCCTTTTTTAATGATTTTTTGTTGTTTTCATATAAAATTCAACAAAAAGCGGTTTTTGGTTAACTTGAATTTTTTTTTTTTAATGTCTTAGTATATTTAGTTGTGATGGTAGTAGTCATATAACAATAAATATAAAGAACAACCTATTTCGCTTTTTTTTTTTTAAGTGTTGCATGTTGGGCTTATTCGAATCCTTTTTCGATGGTCTTTTTTTCGATCTGAAAAAAGTTTTACGTAGCGACCTCGAAAAAACTAAAAATGGCTCCTGTATCAAGGTTGACGTGGACAGAATCAATTTTTTTGAGCAAACTTATCCGTTCGTTCCAGAAGAAGGTTTTGATGTATACAACCTATATTCTATCTCTTACCATTTGGACACTAGAAACTTTTGCCCTTTTCTCCCTTATTTTCAACTTTTTTCAAAATTTTTTTTGTTCAACATATGCCTTAATTTTTTTAGCTTTTCCCCGTTCCCCTGAACCGACATGCTACCTCTTACCGCTTACAAACTATGACGTTTTTTCGTTATTACTACTAAACGGTGGCAAAAAATATTTATTTTGCTAAGTGGACCTATAGACTGTTCACTCAGAAATATTTTGATGCAAAAATATTTTTTTTAAGTTTTGCCGTTTCGACGCTACAAACTTTTGTCCTTTTCACCGCTATGTCAGATGTTAGCTGAAAAACGTCGACGGCGATGTATATGATATGTTCATGTGGATCTCTTTTGTCCTATACACGAACCTTCTATCTCTTACCGTTTTTGAGTAACAAAGTTTGTTTCTATTTGAACGGTAAACACACCTATGACTCATATTTATTTTTGGTTACGGTAAGCTAATAGTTCATGAGGATGCATTTTTTTATGGAAAAACAAACTTTTCAAAATTTCGATAAATTTTTTTTGAGATTTTTTACTTTCAATTTTTCTCTATATCCTTTAGGTTTTTTTAACTTTTTTTTTCACCAAAACTTCTAATTTGCTTCCCTTCTGCTCAAGGAAAACTTTTTTTCTAATTTTGACAACCTTTTTTGACGAAAATTTTTTGACCCCAAACTCAAATTTTCACAAATTTAATTACATGGACGTATTGATTATTCATCCGAAAATATTTTGACACAAAAAACAAATTTTTAACTAGTTCCGTTTGGTCACCACAAACTTTTGCCCTTTTCTCCGAAATGCTAAACTCAAACTAAAAACCGTCGACACAGGTGCATGTGTTTCGTATTTTAGGAACTTTTTTGTTCTTTGCACGAACCTCATATCTCTTACCGTCTTCGAGTAAAACATTTTTTTTTATATTTAAACAATTATTGCACCTCTAACCCACATTTATTTTTACACAAATGTGTCATTAGTTTATAGGGATGCATCTTTATTTTTTTAACAAACTTTCTGCCCTTTGGCACCCTCAAGCGATAATTCTTTTTTTTAATATTTCCGAATACGTCCCTGTGTGACGAGCCGTCACTAAATTCGTTCACGAGAAAATTGTAACTAAAAAGACTAATAACAAACCCTCAAAACATAACGCGAAAATTTGCAAATCTTAATTAATTAACACGCATGTTCTAATCGGCATATAGTACCATTCAAATAGATAAACAAAAATCAACTATCAATCCCCAAATGCAGGAACAAAACTCGCGTATTCGCAAATTGCGAATAACATTGCGCTTGCCAGACATTGCAAATAAATTGTACAAAATAATGTGCCAGAAACATCGCCAATCGCAATTACTCTCATCTAAAAATTGTATCCAAACCAAAACAGCTGCAAACGAAACGCAGACGCATAAAAAACATCAAAGAACGCCGTCGCTTCAAACTTACTACGTCATCAACCCAGCAGTGCATCTGTGCACGCACACTCATCTTAGCCCTCGCTAGAATAATCCCCACTTCATCCCCGGAACTGAGATTTCATCAGCTTCCCATATTTTTACCATATAAGGAAGCGGACTTACCGATTGGTCGACGCATCTTCACATTTTCATGACCATATAAGGGCATATAGTACCACACAAAAGCACGGTTCTATTTCTGTCCAAAACGAAGCTATATAAGGCTGAATTTCGAGCAGGAAAGAGATTCAGTTTGAGTAGAAGTTTCCAGTTGCCGCCGAAGGCTCTGTCCAAACCGGCGTCGAGATTTTTATTAATTTTGCTGAATTTTGAAGAAATCCGAACTTAGAAGAATTTGCTGAGCCCGAGAGGAAGATAGAAAAATTCTCAATGCTGCAGCTGTGTAAGTCTACCTTTTAGTCATTCTTAATTTATCTTGCTTTCCGTTTTTTCGTCATGTGTTCTCGAGTTCGAATCGTACATGTGTAGCGTTTAATTTATGCGTTTTCTCCGTTACGTTGGGTGTGAACAGTTAGCACCGGCACCGAAAGTAATCTTTAGTGCTTCCATATGTTCCCGTTTGTAGGTGGCACGTTTAGCCTTGCGTCGGTTCTTGATTATTGGGGAGGATTTTTCGATAAATTACCGTTTGCTTCTATGATAATTATTCCAAATTTCTGTAAATTGCCGATTTAACTCTTTTGCTTGCGACATAAATATTTTATATGCGTTTTGGAGAGGATTTTTCTGATTTTTACCATTTGCTTTTATAATAATTATTCCAATATCTCTTTAAATTTGCCGATTTAATTCTTTGCTTGCGAAATGAATATTTTATGTGCGTTTTTGGGAAGTTCCCGAATTGAAACCTATTAATCTAAATTTCTTGCTGTCGATTATTTTATATTGAATTTTTGCCGTTTAAATATGACTCCGTTCTCTGATTATTTTGCTATAGTATATATTATATTGCTATCTTTCTCACATTATACTTTATTTTAATCGCCTCATTGTATTTTAGCGCATTTATGATACTAACGTCCCAATGTTTAACTGCATGTATAAATTATGACTGTTTATTTTTACATGTATCTACCTGTCCTATAACCATCAATTTTTCTCGTGAACGATTGTTGTGCTCGGCATATTTAGCTAATCGATGTATGTGAAAACTTATTTATCTCTCTTTTTACATGTTATATTCATAAGTTGTCGTAGATTTAAGTGCATGATTTTTACCCGTTATTTTAGTTGTTCTCATGATTTAATTAATATATATAAATGCCCAATCGCAATTTATTTAAATAATTAAGTAATGATTCCATTTAGTAGTTAGTAGTTTATTTTTTTTTGGTTATTTATCATGCTCGTAATATTAATGTTGTTTAGAAGGTATCGCATTTAATTATGGATTTACCGAATTAATTTTTAGTGTTTTTGCATGCTGATTTTCTAGGATTAAGTTTATTAATTAAAAATGTGGGTTATGTTCATAGATTTTAAGAGTTTTATTAGTGGAATATAATTGCGTAGCGCTTTAGAAGATAGTTTTGCATGTTGTTTTGTTTTTTCGTGTTATGTGTGTGAATTGATTTTATGTATTATTTTTCTGTTGATTATTTACACATTTACTCGATTATTCTTTTGACATGCTTATAATGCTTTCTTTAATATACGTATAAAAATGTTATAAATGTTTAATTACTACTTCTTCCCCTACATGCAGTTTAGCTCTTCCATTTCCAAGGAAATGGGCCTACACCCAAATAAATAATTTTGTTAGTGTCCAAAAGCTCGGCCGCGGTCAAAACTATTTGGGCACGACAAAATGGCGCAGTCGGTAGGATCATTATTCGCTAAATTGCAAAAAAAGGAAGTTGTAATAATGAATTAACAAAAAAAAAAATTTTTTGAAAAATCTTAAAAACCATAAAAAAATCATAAAAAGCAGAAAAATCCAAAGCATTGCACCCTAGAAAGTACGGTAGAATTAACGTAGATTTAACTATTACGAAATAGCGGCTAATACCAATGAATTCAGTGTTAATTTCATAGCAACAATTATCGCGGCCATCTTGTCGAACCGCCATGGCAGCTCAGCCAACTCAGCTCAGCGTAAGCTCGTGCGTCGCGCGACTATTTACAACCCTTTTCGACCGAACTTATTTCGAACGATCGCGCCGGAAAATTGAAAATAATTTTGCATGATTTTAATAAACCGTTCTCATAAGAAGAACAAATTAGCAGAAAAATTAAGTAAATAGATGTTATAAACCGCATAAAAGAGATTTTTAGAAAAATCTAGTACGGTTAATGTAAATAAAATTAATTTTGAGCAATTTTTAGTATAAAATTAGGCATTTCAACGTTTTATTTAAACAACAGCATTTATTTATCAAACGAGTTCGGTTTTCTATCGAGCACACTTATTATGATAATTCCAGAAAAACATTAAGTTCGAGAATTCACGCAATTTATTCAACTAGAGTGCACACAGAGTTTAAGTACTTCTTACTTACCAAGTTATGTAAAAAAAAAATTTTTTTTTTCCTCATCTTTCTCACTTTCGCACTTTTAAACTATGGAACAACTTTTCTTTCAATTACATCGAGTAGCACAGCAAACTTATGAAATAAACACCAGAAATTTTCAATCACTTCAAATTTATTTTAAATTATAAGACATACACCATAAGAACACCATCATGTATAATCACTCTACCGACAATTTAGTTCAGAATAGGCGACGATCGCAGTGTGAGTCAGTAGTACCACCAGGAACTGACCAGATAATATCCCAACTCGCGAAAAATTCGGCGGTGATGGAACAAAGTCCGCTTCGTAGGTAGGCAGAAGTCTCCGTTGTACCCCAACTACGGGTCTTCTGCTGGTTGCGGGGCCCGATGTCGAAAGTCCGTCCCAAGTCGAACCCGCGATTTCTAACGTGGAAACGACGCGAATTTGATTGACAAGCTCGCAAAGCGTCTAGGTGTCGAGGAAAAGCTCTTCTCCGTCTGAAGATAACGTAGAAAATCGGTAGAAACTCGTCGTTCACCTATAAATAAAAAAAGTAATCGTTGAAAAGATTTCATTACAAAATTAAAGTAAATTAACAGACATACGTTTGAACCATTGAGAACACAATAGAAAACAAAATCATTACTTACCTATTTCTGCTTTTGCTTGCTAGATTAATATCCACAACAGACCCGATCTTACTTGTATCAAAAATCACTGAACACTAAAACGGTTTTCTCAATCTCAAGTTCCCAAATTTAGAAGCAGTGCGACAAGACGGTTCTCTCGCTTTAACGAACCCCTAATTGGTGCGAAGATGCACCCGAATTGCGCCCTTGTGGTTAGACGACACCAGATGTCACACAAACAGTGATTTGCATGTTATACCATAACTAACTGCTCGCACTCTCGTTGAATATGAAAACGTTACATACATGATTAAAGGAATAAATAAAATTGTTTACTAGAATTTTATTAAGTAGTAAAGAAAATACTTTCGTTTATTTTTGCAAAAAGATCTTATCGTTATGACTGTCGATACCGGTAATGTGCTAACTTTATTCACGCGAACGCTACAACCCTGCAAGTACTTTTCCGAAATGCACCAATACAAAACTCGCACAGAGCGCAGTTCTTAATCGCGATCCCCCAACTCAAGAAGTCGTACCAGATGTTTAATAAAACACGATAGCTTCCCCTGCCTAGTGCATCTTTCACAGACCCATATGTTTAATAAATAACATACCATAATCTACCTTAATTTCGCAACATCAGAGTAAATGATAAAAAAAAAAACAATTTATTTAAATAACGTTTATGCATATAATTAATAATAAAACCCAACGACTTCATTCTGTTTGGTGAGGGATATTCACCCTGACTCGGAACAGTTAGAACCGGAAGCGCTTTTGAGATAAAAACAGTAAAAAAAAATCATTTTCGAAATTTAAATAAAGTAAAACAAATGTAAACAAATAGATAAATCATTGCTATCTTTGTCATGTACGTTTTGACGAAATGATTAAAGAATTTTCATTTAAATTTTATAAAACCTACTTTAAATAATTACAGGCAATTTTTAGCTTTTCGACTCTAAAATAACAAAAGAAAAATCAATATATAAACCAATCAGTCAATCATTTTTTTGTATATGAGCCATGCCTTACTAATTTTTTTTTCCTGAACGTTTAATTTAATTTAAAGAAAAATTTTGTTACTTTTCTGAAATTAGACTTTAAAGATGTCCATACCATAAGTAATATTGTCTTGTTGAATTTAAGGAAAGAATTTTATAAACCACAGTTAAAATAATAAACGAATTCTGCTTGGATTTTTTTAAGTAGATTTTACGTAAAAAAAAAGACCTTTTGTTTTGTTGAACTTCCAGCATAAAAATAAAGTAATAATAATATATTTAAATTTTAATTTTTGGAATAATATAAAGAAAATCAATCAATATTTGGAAATAACCCAGATTTAAGAACGAAACATGATTAAACAAATAAGTAACTCGATAAGGCAATACAGTAAATTTTGTTATAATAGAGAAGACATAAATAACTAAGTAAATAACGAATAAAACAAACATTTAGAAAACTTTCTTGTCGCGTACTGGTTGGGCCGAATAAAAGCAAGTGTGAATTCCAGAGCATAAAAGACTAGAACAGCAAGGTGAAATAAATAAGAAGATAAGTTACACCCATTACTAAAAGAAATAAAAAAAAAAATATATGCATAAGATTTAAGCAAATTAAGGGCTGACTGTCGACACTTAACTTGTGCTGTACCTATTCAGAGTACCCCGTCAATAAATCGTTGTAGCATTACCAGATGTTGAAACAAAATAAATCCGATAATCGTAAGCCCTGAAGTAATAAACGGTAGATAAAATCCAATAAATAACAACTACATATGTCAAGAATTACATTTTTTATGGAAAATCGCGTCCCAAAACAGCTTAAAATTCACGGAAGCTCACACTTCGGAAAATAAAACTCTTGATCCGTCCTTCTTTCCAAAAGTGGCTGTAAACCCCAGTAACCTCATGTGTATCAATAGCGTAACTTAAGTTAAACATGGGAAATTCCACGAAAATATCAACCTCAGCACATTTTTTTTGAAAATTGTTAAATTAATCTAAATGTTACAATTAGTACTTCTAAAAACTTTAAATTTTACTGGCATATATTTGCTTTTACAATATCATAACACCCGCAGTAAAAATTTCTTGTTATTGAGGAATAATAAAATTGTTCAAAGAAATGATAGATATTATACCTTCGTTAACATTGTTAGAAACAAAGTAAATATCTTTATTTACTTACAATAGAAAGCACGGTCGTAAAGAGTGCACCTTTATTGACAATAATGTACAATCAATACTTACCCCAACATTATCTTAAAAAAAAAAAAATATTACACTTCTTTCTTCTGATATATGTGATAATTGGTGTAAGTAACGATAAGCGACTAATTTTCACGTTATTCGGAAATATTAAAAATAATTGCAAATCAGGTTACATTAATCTCTTTTTCTCAT
Source organism: Zophobas morio (assembly GCF_036711695.1). Classification (NCBI taxonomy): domain Eukaryota; kingdom Metazoa; phylum Arthropoda; class Insecta; order Coleoptera; family Tenebrionidae; genus Zophobas; species Zophobas morio. Next base: position 68,124 of record NW_026972189.1, on the reverse strand, counting down.
TCTCGCTCTCTATTTTCATTGTACTTTTATTGAAATTGCCTTGTGATTATTAATTATTATTAAAAATCGCATCGTTACTTACACGAAACGGGATAAATTTTTTCGGTGGCTTAACTTTGAAATTAAATAATTAGTCTTGACAACCGCCAATCTACCAATAATTTGATTTTGCTGTGTTAATCAAAATGTCTTTAACATCTACTGAAAGAGAAAAAAAAAAAAAAAACCGACAAAAATTAAAGAGACTCAGAATACTTAACATCAACCAACCGAAAATAACAGCAAGAATATAGGGCAAACAGTACCTGCACAAAGAAAAAAGACATTGAGCTATAAAATAGTTAAGATACCATGAAAATAACAAGGAGAAAAGCGAGAAAAGCGAGAAAAGCCAAAATGAAAACAAACAAATGGACATTTCAAATGATGGTAATGTTATCAGGTAAATAAATTGTAAATTCGGTAAGTTTGATTTTTTAACATTTAATCTTTTTACTTTGACATTACATACATTTCTTTATTTCAACTTATAGAGGTTCTCATAAAAAAAAAAAAATTAAATTTGCAAAATCAAATTTTATAATTTTCGAAAATGCTGGAAATGTTTCATGGTATATACTTCTTGGGCGAGCCAAGTTCTGTCTAAACAACCTTCGACCAACTTTATCCTTTGTTTAAAACACGAATTTGCAATTTTTCTTATTTCCGTGGCAGCTAATATTCACAAGTTCGCGTAAGAAACGATGGCATCGTATAAGTAACGCAAACTTTTAATTAAATTTTGTCTAAATTAAATATGACTTTAGTAAAATCAAATTATTAAGAAAAATGAGAAAACAAATCTCTACGATTAGGTTAAAAAATGAAAGTGTAAAAGCACTTATGAGGACAGTTTAAAATAAAGTCCCGTACGATTTTAGTCTAAGTATCGGTGGAATTACCCACGTACAATGAAAATAAAAGAAAAAGATGAACTTGCAAGGAACACAATTATCATATCAAACTTGTGAAAATGATCGGAAAAACTAACAAAAATTGTACATAAATGAATAAACAAAAGATTGCATTTGTTAAATTAATACTTTAAGAAATAGTGACCATGAGTCCATGAAAATATTTTATAGCATTTAAAAATTTTTAACAACTTGGAAATAATAAAATACTAAAAATTTATAACATTCAAAATTTCAATTTCAGTCTTGACTTAATCAATAAATTATTTTTAAACTTATAGTAAGAATTGTCTCAAAAAAAAAAAAAATAGTAATTTAATTAATCTCTAACTTAAATTATTTACGGATACTTTTTCCAAATACGACCAGCAAGTTAACTGACGAAATTTTATAAAAAGTATAGATTGTGCATTTACCACAAGAGGGGAGCTTAATCTCAAGATTCTATCATTAATCATTACCACCCAGAATACGGCCCCAAATAACGATTTAAGAAGTTTTAATTTTAAAGGAGTTTCGTTGGAACTGTTAGGCGTGAAAATAGTGAAATTAATAAAAATGACGAGATTCAAAATTACGTAAGCCAGAAATTATTAACAACAATAGTTTGCAGAATTGACGAGAAGTAAGCATAAGTAATAACGTTTAGGAAAAAGAATTATCATAATTAAGTGAAAAAAGGCTCCGATATACTGCCGGTTTAACAAAGAAGAAATTTGTGTAACAACTATTTACTCAATTACCAGAAAGTAGAATAGTAGAATAGCAGTTTAGTTTGTAAGCTAAGATTACCAGACAAATAGAAACCGATAAGCTACTAAAAGCAGCTGTACGTACCGTATAAGTCGCGATAATGATGATAATAATGATAATACTAGAAATCAAATTTATTAGTAACCGTTTGTGGCTCAAGGGGAAATTAACCGGCCATACACAAAGACAGACGCACCTAGTGAGCGTTATAGGGACGAAGGTAAGGGTAGGAACAGAGTGGTTGTAACCGTGTGGAGAAGAACTCTGCACGTACTACGGAATTGGCATCAATAAAATCAATTCGATAAATTCATAGCGATCACTTTAGAACAATTATAACATCCGGTAATATAACATAACAAATATGAAGAAAAGAATATGAAAGAAAGAAGGATAACGTAGTAAAGAACATCTAGAACAAAATAAAGGATTTTTCCATCTGTAACAGTACTAGAAGTACAAGCACCAAAACACCTTAACAAGTTTTCGTTTTGATATCGTAGCAAAAGAGACCTTTGGAGACGATGTCATGACATCGGGTTGGGTTGGTGTTACAAACACTCCAACGAAGCACGTGCATAATTTAGAGAAATAGAGAGTACCGGAAGTGAATTAATGATGCATCAAGAAAAAATAAAAGTTTTTTTTTAAAAAAAAAAAAAAAAAAGAGAAATATTGATTTGAAAGAAATAAGAGATTAAAAGGAAGTATTGAATTGAAAGAAATAAGAGATACCGTATGGAAACCCCATATGAAGATGCAGCTACATTAGTTTTAAGAGATACCATGTAGCAACCCTATATGAAGATGTGAATCCATTAGCCTTAGGAGAAGTTTTTATTTGAAAAGAGTTATTTGATTTGAAAGATACCGTTATGGCAAACCCAGACGAAGATGCAGGTGCATTAGATTTAAGAGATACCGTAATGGCAACCCCATACGAAGATGGGATCACATTAGATTAAGAGATACCGGCATGGCAACCCCATACGAAGATATGAATCCATTAGTTTTAGGAGAAGTTTTTATTTGGAAAGATTGATTTGATACCGTCATGGCAACCCCAGACGAAGATGCAGGTGCATTAGATGTAAGAGATACCGTCATGGCAACCCCATACGAAGATGGAATCATATTAGATTTAAGAGATACCGTTATGGTGACCCCATACGAAGATGCAGATGCATTCGATTTAAGAGATACCGTTATGGTAACCCCATACGAAGATGTAGCTTCATAAGGATTAGAAGAAGATTTGAATTAGAAGAATTTATTTGAGATTGGGGCTAACGTAGTGGCGACCCCGAGTAGAGAAAGAGGCTAACGTAGTGGCGACCTCGAGTAGAGAAATAGAGGCTAACGTAGTGGCGACCTCGAGTAATGAAATAGGGGCTAACGTAGTGGCGACCCCGAGTATTGAGATTTGGGGCTAACGTAGTGGCGTCCCCAAGTACAGGAGCTCCTGAAAGTTTTTATGAAAGAGATGAGAATTATTAAAAACAGATAGAAGAAAATGCGGTACAATATAAAGAAAAATAGAGTAGTGACTCAAATAAGTCACCCCATAGTATTAGGATAGGATCAATTACCAAAGGTTTCAATGGCTACGAAAAATCAAAAGAATTAAGTGAAGAATATAATTGCTCTGAAGCACCAGCAACATTGCCATACACCTCAGGACAATGAAGACCTTACGAGATCAATCGATGACATAACTACGTTGAAAAAATTTCTCGGCGACATGAAAATTTCCACCGAATAGTCAGGTTGTTTGCCAAGGTGCACTTTCGAAACTGGCCATTTCGCAGTGTATCATGATTGAACCCTTGGACGAGAAGTTCGACAACGTTTTAACAACTCACTTAGCATGCAAGAATTAAGAAAATGTCCCGATGCGAATGACAAATACAACTGGAAAGTAACTAACATCCGAAAGAAGGAAAAATCAAAGAAAGATGTTGCAAAATAGAAGTTTATTAGAAGTGAATTAGAAGACAAAAAGTTAATTAGAACAAAGTTAATTAATCAGTGTAAAATGAACAGTAATAAAATAGTATACAGTAAATTGAAATAAAGGAAATTAGTTTACAGTGAATTGGAATAAAGTGAAACATAAAGAAGTTAATCAGAATCAAGTGAATTAGCAGAAAGTAAATTCGAATAAAGTGAATTAGCGTAAAGTGAAAATTAATTTAAAATACAGCGATTGAAATAAAGTGAATCACTATGAAACAAATATTGTCAGAAGTGAACTATTAACAACCCGAAATCATCAGCTGCTTGAAAATTTAAGAGTGGAATCGTGCACTAAGAAAGTCAACCGTCTATTTAATACAGAAAATGTTTCGCTGATTTTCAGAAGATCGCACAAAATTCCTTACAATCGAAAAGAAAAAGTAACCGCACAACCACACCCTTACCATACAAAAAGCAAAGACAGAATTCCAAGAAGACCCTTGGGTACTACGTAAACGAACATAACCCAATGTACATACACCGTTAGAGATAGATAAGCACCTAGACCATAAGAAACAACATTATAGATAGGATTAGTTACGGATAACTTAGATGAACCAGGGAACAAGTACTAAAAACACATATTAATTACAAATATCTCAAGATAACACCATCCTAACATAGATCGCTCAAATCAGACCAGCCGCATCCCTAATCGTCTACGATTGTCAGAGACACTCCGACAAGTTCGGATCATACGAAAAAAAAAACCATTCGAGAAAATACATGGGTAAACATATCCCGTTGAAGTGACGCGTTCATACCAACAACACTAGCAGTCAACAATAAAGCCAAATTGACATTCACTCCCAATCAGAACCTGGGCGCTGGAGACGTTTATACGAATCAAGAAATCAGAGCGGCACAAGACGCTATGCTGTTCGGACATGAACGAAAAGCCATCAATGACATACACATGCGTAAAGCGATGGGTCAAGAAATAGACAATCAGGGAGTTTAGATGCACATCCTTAGTGCTGAAGAAATAGAAAAACTAGCAGAAACCACAATAGATAAGGTGTGGGACAGGTTCAAAGGGATAGGTTCCTGAACAAGTGACATTTTAGAACTATACGGTATTATTCGCTTTATAAAAACACTAACTTGTATAATTATAAACGCGATAGCTATTCAAAATTAACACGGATGAGCAATTAAAATCTTAGCTAGTTTTTGGGACACCCTAACAATGTGGCTTCTCCACCGGAAACACAAGAAAGAGGTGTTCCGAAATATGCGAAAAATCACAGAACGTAGCGATACACCTAGCGATAATAACCCGCCCAATCCGGGATACTTCCCAACAGCTCCCGACTTAGCTTACCCGTACTCCGAAAACTTTGCTGTAAAACCGGAAGAACCATCGTGTTCAAAAGTATCGGAAAAACCTCTAGTAGAAACAAGATCTGACGCGAAATCGGAGAAAAAGAAATTAACCAAATCTCATACGATAACATATGTGGACCTTAAGCAAGCGATAGATGATTTAAAAGAACCCCGAAATCACACCTGGTTCTAACTGTTCACCTAAACTAATAAACAAAAAAATTAAATAAAAAAAATAAAACAATAATAATAATGCATGCCTAGTATTAAGAATATAATCTCAAACGTTCGATTTAAATATCCTTAGATCATAAGAGTAGAGTAAAATTGTAAGAGAGCAAGATAAAAAAGTTTGACCGTAGGTAGTCCGACACAAGAAGGAGATTCAGCGTAAACCCTAGAAATTCGACGACACGATGCCTACTGTAACTCAGCAATGGGTCCCCATAATTTGGCCAGTTAAAGACAATGCCAGATTATATAATATAACAACAACCAAGGAACAATTCCAGCTCAATACACATATGGTGGGTTAGTCATGACACAAACACCGTAAACAATATCTCGACCACAATGACATTAGTTCTCCTCCCCATGAACTGCGGAGAACGCCAAACGATAAGTCTCAAGCAATATAACCCTATGCGAGCGTTTGTTGAACAATCACAAACATTCGTATATCAACCAAGGTGCTCATTAACGCAAAATTTCAATGAGCTGGAGCAGTGCAATGATATTCTAATCATTGTGTTTGGCCTGATCATCATTAATATACTGTTGTTTTGCATGATCATCCTGTACCGAGGGGCTCCACAACACAAAAATCCATCCAGTGGGGACGCACAATCCATACCCACAACACCAACCTCTCTGGAAGTACCCTCAACTTCCCCAGAAGGCTTCACCTCGTTGGTACGAACTCCCTCCAACATAACGTGGCGGTCCAACTGCAAGGAGAACCCCGTCTATATGGTGAATAAAGAAACAGCAGCCGGTTATGACACCCCGAAACCAGTCACAAGATTTCGAGGAGAGGCTATCAACAACGAACACCAGACAGCCCGAGTATATGAAGCCACAGAGCAGATCACTTGCACCCAGACGAGCCCATCGCCAACGAACACAACAGAGAGGCAAACCATCGAAACGCCTCCTCGACGTCATACATACTCCAACGTACACATATATCAAGGCGTGACTCCTCGCAAAACGGTAGTCATTGAGTTGTCCACCACCACAACCTTGGACCAAGAAAGTGAGACTAACAACCCAGAACTGAGCCCGTCAAATCAAAACGACCCATAGAGAGGCATCACACTTAACACCTCCAGAAGAAAAGAAGAGCGCATTCTATACAAATAAGTAAGCAACAAGTATTATTGGCACAACTTTTATATCCGTAAAAATTTAACAATCAGAAATAATAGGAAAGTTTTGCTAATAAGACAGATCGCAAACCAGTCATATCAGGGACGTAGGAGTAAAACTGCGAACATTTCGGTGCTCGCATTTTACTTTTTGCCAGGGAGTGTTGTGACGAGCCGTCACTAAATTCGTTCACGAGAAAATTGTAACTAAAAAGACTAATAACAAACCCTCAAAACATAACGCGAAAATTTGCAAATCTTAATTAATTAACACGCATGTTCTAATCGGCATATAGTACCATTCAAATAGATAAACAAAAATCAACTATCAATCCCCAAATGCAGGAACAAAACTCGCGTATTCGCAAATTGCGAATAACATTGCGCTTGCCAGACATTGCAAATAAATTGTACAAAATAATGTGCCAGAAACATCGCCAATCGCAATTACTCTCATCTAAAAATTGTATCCAAACCAAAACAGCTGCAAACGAAACGCAGACGCATAAAAAACATCAAAGAACGCCGTCGCTTCAAACTTACTACGTCATCAACCCAGCAGTGCATCTGTGCACGCACACTCATCTTAGCCCTCGCTAGAATAATCCCCACTTCATCCCCGGAACTGAGATTTCATCAGCTTCCCATATTTTTACCATATAAGGAAGCGGACTTACCGATTGGTCGACGCATCTTCACATTTTCATGACCATATAAGGGCATATAGTACCACACAAAAGCACGGTTCTATTTCTGTCCAAAACGAAGCTATATAAGGCTGAATTTCGAGCAGGAAAGAGATTCAGTTTGAGTAGAAGTTTCCAGTTGCCGCCGAAGGCTCTGTCCAAACCGGCGTCGAGATTTTTATTAATTTTGCTGAATTTTGAAGAAATCCGAACTTAGAAAAATTTGCTGAGCCCGAGAGGAAGATAGAAAAATTCTCAATGCTGCAGCTGTGTAAGTCTACCTTTTAGTCATTCTTAATTTATCTTGCTTTCCGTTTTTTCGTCATGTGTTCTCGAGTTCGAATCGTACATGTGTAGCGTTTAATTTATGCGTTTTCTCCGTTACGTTGGGTGTGAACAGTTAGCACCGGCACCGAAAGTAATCTTTAGTGCTTCCATATGTTCCCGTTTGTAGGTGGCACGTTTAGCCTTGCGTCGGTTCTTGATTATTGGGGAGGATTTTTCGATAAATTACCGTTTGCTTCTATGATAATTATTCCAAATTTCTGTAAATTGCCGATTTAACTCTTTTGCTTGCGACATAAATATTTTATATGCGTTTTGGAGAGGATTTTTCTGATTTTTACCATTTGCTTTTATAATAATTATTCCAATATCTCTTTAAATTTGCCGATTTAATTCTTTGCTTGCGAAATGAATATTTTATGTGCGTTTTTGGGAAGTTCCCGAATTGAAACCTATTAATCTAAATTTCTTGCTGTCGATTATTTTATATTGAATTTTTGCCGTTTAAATATGACTCCGTTCTCTGATTATTTTGCTATAGTATATATTATATTGCTATCTTTCTCACATTATACTTTATTTTAATCGCCTCATTGTATTTTAGCGCATTTATGATACTAACGTCCCAATGTTTAACTGCATGTATAAATTATGACTGTTTATTTTTACATGTATCTACCTGTCCTATAACCATCAATTTTTCTCGTGAACGATTGTTGTGCTCGGCATATTTAGCTAATCGATGTATGTGAAAACTTATTTATCTCTCTTTTTACATGTTATATTCATAAGTTGTCGTAGATTTAAGTGCATGATTTTTACCCGTTATTTTAGTTGTTCTCATGATTTAATTAATATATATAAATGCCCAATCGCAATTTATTTAAATAATTAAGTAATGATTCCATTTAGTAGTTAGTAGTTTATTTTTTTTTGGTTATTTATCATGCTCGTAATATTAATGTTGTTTAGAAGGTATCGCATTTAATTATGGATTTACCGAATTAATTTTTAGTGTTTTTGCATGCTGATTTTCTAGGATTAAGTTTATTAATTAAAAATGTGGGTTATGTTCATAGATTTTAAGAGTTTTATTAGTGGAATATAATTGCGTAGCGCTTTAGAAGATAGTTTTGCATGTTGTTTTGTTTTTTCGTGTTATGTGTGTGAATTGATTTTATGTATTATTTTTCTGTTGATTATTTACACATTTACTCGATTATTCTTTTGACATGCTTATAATGCTTTCTTTAATATACGTATAAAAATGTTATAAATGTTTAATTACTACTTCTTCCCCTACATGCAGTTTAGCTCTTCCATTTCCAAGGAAATGGGCCTACACCCAAATAAATAATTTTGTTAGTGTCCAAAAGCTCGGCCGCGGTCAAAACTATTTGGGCACGACACCTGTCTATTGAGATAAAAGCGTCCAGTTCCGCAAGAATTTGCTGAAATAGCATCGCGTTATTTAATTCTGTGTTGTAATAATGACGGGCGGCGTGTTTCGATTGTTTCTCTAAATTTTCGTTTCTTCTCCATCATTTTTTCGATTAAGGGCTTTATTTGCAATTCGAAACGTTCCACATTCATTTGAAATCTTTTAACATCGTATAACCAAGTATTAATTCGGCTTTCTTTATCATTTATTAAGAAAATAACCGGAACTTTGTCGAAACAAACACGTCTGTTATTCATGACGGTTTGCAATCAAATATTTTTTACATGAGACTGGGGAAAATAATACACCGAACGAATTAAATAATATTTATTATAATTTCTATTACAGCTTAAGATTGTTCAATTTAGTCCTTATTTCATACATTTTAATAGTTTCTTTTAAATAACTAATTCGTTTTAAATGTAATTCTAATCTATGACGAAGCAGTCTAACTGCACTTGATTTGTTTTCCACATGAACCAATGCCTTCTTCATTCTTCGATAAATTCGATATTGATGGTTCGACCGATCGGACCTCTATTTACCAAGTACAATTTCAAGCCGTTCACGATTTTCTGGTTCAGATCGCTGATCACTGAGTCGGTGAATTTTTCGGTAAATCTCTGTGGAAGTATCGTTCTAGACTCTTCAAGTTCCACAAATATCTTGTCACCGTACTTTGTAGACAGTTTACTAAAATTTTTTGTTAAAAACTTTTTATTTTCTTCTAAAGTTTTCGCACTCACAAAAGCTTGCAAGTGAGACTCTTTATTCAAGGTAGAAATGAAAGATGACATTTCAACTTTACAAAGTGTTAAATAATTGAATTCAAAAAACTAATTAATTCCTACAGACGAATCCATCGACTTTTATACAAGTATAAAACGGAAGTGGGGATGCGAGATTGCGTCCGAGATCCCTCCCCGACCTAAACGAAAAGAGGGGATAGATCTCGAGATGAACGAGGGCAATAAACGACCAAGGTCGTACAACGACTGGACCAGCTGGCAAGGTCAGCCACGTGCACCGACAAGGTCAACAACAAATGAAAGGTCAATGACCGCTCGATGAAAAGTAATGGGGGAGCTGGACCAGTTTGACCTCATTTGACCTGGTCTAGAACCCCCACTATATAACTACTTTTGCGATCCCATATTACATACGACTGCAATAACTGTATAATCACAAATAAAATTTTCAATTTAAAGCTGTTTAGCTGGTTGCTAATCTTATTATTACTGATACCATTGTTTAAGTATATTATAGTTGGACAACCTATACGGACAATCACTTTCCCATGTAGAAAAGAATGAATATATATTTTACATCTCACTCGCTTCACTATGAAGTGGCGGTACCTTACGAAAGGGGGTAAAAATAGTCCGTAAGCACGTGATGTCGATAAGGTAGTAAACGGACGTATTAATCAGTACGTTGTACGGGGAGCAGTCACAAAATAAGTAAACGTACGTGTTGAAGACTTTACTGTAATATATGTATATGTAGTGCATACCTGTTTCAAGGTTAAGGTAACAAAAATTTAATATTATCGCGGTATACCTATTATCCATGAACTGCATGGCTAACAAATATGCGTCCCTTCGTCCACTTTAAAGGTATACGAAATTAAACGACCACTACTTTAATTAATAAGTAACAAGTCATCTAATTTGCCTCCAGAATAACATGGATTATCATCAAACTATGAACACCAAATTAATTCAATATGAACATCTTCTTACGTATTTTTTTTATTAACAGTAGTCAAATCATTAAATACATATTATTTTTGAAACTAAAATGCATTTTATCCTAAGATTGTATCACAAAATATTCATCACCATTTAAATATATACGATTTAGACATCAAGAAATAAATTTAGAATTGCAAAAATTATACTAAAACAGCCTTAAATGTGTCTTGTATGGACGTGCTTATCAGTATGTAGGCATTTTAACGCACAGCAATAATCGTTCTTGATGAGTAATGACTGATGACTACTGTAACACAGTAAATCCTCGAAATCGAAAATTTAAAACACTGAAAAATTCAAATATGGGAAAATTGTAAAATCGAGAAATCGAAACATAAAAAAATCAAAAAAATAAAAATTGGAAAATCTAAAATTTAAAAATCGAGAAATTGAACAATCGGTTAATTCAAAAATCGAAAGATCGAAAAATTGGAAAATCGAAAAATAAAAAAAAAATGGACAATCGAAAATTTAAAAATTCCTGAAATTGAAAAATTGAAATATAGAGAACTGAAAACTCAAAAAATCGAAAAAAATTAATAATTTCAAAAATTGAAAAGTTAAAATTGACAAATCGAAAAACTGAAAAATCACAAAATTGAACGAAATATCAAAAAATTAGGAAATTAAAAAATTGAGAAACAAAAAAGTCAAAAAATCAGAGTCTAAAAATCGCAACCTTAAAAAATCGAAAAATTGAAAAATCAAAAACCTGAATAATCGAAAAATTGAAGAACTGAAGAACTGAAAAATCGAAACTTTAGGAAGTGGAAAAATGGGAATATAAAAAAATAGATTAATTGAGAAATCCAAAAACTAAAAATTCAGAAACGTCAAAATTTGAAAAATAAAAAAATATTGAAGAACTAAAAAATCGAAAAATCTAAAATTTAAAACACTGAAAAGTTAAAATATCCTAAAACTGAAAAATGGAGAAATCCAAACATCAAAAAATCAAAAATAAAAATAAAAATAAAAATCTAAAATTTAATAATCGAAAAACTGAAAAATCAACGAATCGAGAAGTCGAGAATTCAAAAATTGGACAATTGAAAAATCGGATAAATCAAAAATCGAAACATCGAAAAATCGAGAAACCGAAAAGCAAAAAATCGAAAAACCAACAAATCGAAAAATCGAAACATTGTAAAATTCAAAAATTGAGACATCGAGAAATCGAAAAATCAAAAGACAAAAAAAATCGAGGAGTCGAAAAATCGAGAAGTCGAAAAATCAAAAAATTGAGAAACCGAAGTAGGCCAAAATCAAAAAATCGAAAACTTAAATATGGAAAAAATTGATAAAGCGAGACTGAATAATCAAAACATCGAAACATCCGAATCTCAATGAATTGAGATCTCAAAAAATTTAAACATTCGTAAATTTAAAAAATTAAAATATAGAACTGGAAACTCGAGAAACTGAAAAATCTAGAAATTTAAAAATTAAAATATGAAAAAGTTGAAAAATTGAGAAATTAAAATAAAAAACAAAAAACTGAAAATCCAAAAATAAAAAATAGAAAAATCTAGAAGTCGAAAAATGAAAGAATCGAAGTATTGAAAAATATCAAAACTGAAAGAAATATCCAAAAATTGAGAAATCGACAAGCCAATAAAGCGAAGTCGAACAATCGAAGAATTGAAGAACTGAAAAATCCAAACTTTGAGAAGTGGAAAAATCAAAAATAGATTAATTGAGAAATCAGAAAACTGAAAATTTAACGCAAAAATTTGAAAAATTCAAAAAGTTAAATACTGAAGAACTGAAAAGTCAAAAAATCGAGAAATCGAAAAAACTAAAATTTAAAACAATGAATAATTAAAATATCGCAAAATTGAAGAATCGAGAGATCCAATTCAATTTGAAAAATTGAAAAATCGAGGCATTGAAAAATTGGAAAATCCAGAAATTGAAAAGCTCAAAAGAAAAAAATTGAAAAACCGAGAAATCCAAAAATCGAAACATCGAAAAATTCAAAAACTGAGACTTCGAGAAATCGAAAAATCGGAGGATCGAGAAATTGAGGAGTCGGAAGCCGAAAAGGAAAGTCAAAAATTGAAAAATTAAGAAATCGAAAAATCAAAACAACGAAACATTTGAATTCGATAAATTGAGAAATTAAAAAATTGAATAATGGAAAAATTTTAAAAAAGAAAAACTGGAAAATCAAAAATTAAAATTCAAAAAATCGAAAAATGAAAAATTGAAATATAGAAGAACTGAAAACTCGAGATATCGAAAAACCTAGAATTTTAAAAAATGAAATATTAAAACATCGAAAAGTTTAAAAATTGAGAAATCGAAGCATTAAACAGTCCCAGAATTGAAAAATCTAAAGTTTACAATAAATGAAAATCCAAAAAGGAAAATAGCGAGAAATCAAAAAAAAATCCATCAATTCAAAAATCGAAAAGTCGAAAAATTGAAATATTGAAAAATTTCATAACTGAAAGAAATATTCAAAAAATTGAGAAATTAAAAAATTGGAAAATCGTTATCTTAAAAAATCGAAAAATTGAGGAATTGGAGATGTGAAAAATCGTAACTTTAGGAAATCCAGAAATGGACAAATAAAAAAAATACTTTAGAAATCGGCAAACTGAAAATTTAGAAACGTGAAAATTTGAAAAATTGAAAAATCGAAATATTTAAAAACCGTAAAATTGAAGAGGACAAAAATTGAGAAATCGTATCATTGAAACATCGTAAGATTGAGAAATCGAAAAATAAAAAAATCGAGAAATAGAAAATTTAAGGAGTGGAGGAATCGGAAAAGCCCAAAATTGAAATATTGAAAAATTGAGACATTTAAAGTTGAAAAATCGAGAAATCGACAAGCCGAAAAATCCCAATAGCGGATTTAGGTATAAATCACAAGATCAGGACTATTCTACTTTTTAAAATTTAAATACATACATAACATTATAAATTGGAAAATGTTGATTTTTTTTTCCAAAAATCTTGACGTCTAAGGTGAAAACTCGACACGGATGCATAAACCGTAAACGGGTCCAAACTACAATTTTACTATTGTAAAATTTGGAGATTGCGTCATTTCATTGTTCGTGACAAATTTTGGAGAGTGTAATTTGATAATACAATTTGAAATGTAAATTTTGTCATTCGGGAACATTATGTATTAAATCGTTAAGATGTTCAAGAACTTTGTTCACTTATTCGTTGTAAAGTCCAATGGTCGAAATGGGTTAGTTCTTCGTAGTGGATGTACTGTATCACATCAACTCTAACGAATATCGGTTTATAGATAAATCGCTTAAAGCCGATATTGGCCTGAGTGAGCTTTGGTCTGTAGATCAAACAAGTTCTCAGGCGACGAAAAATTGCATGTGGAGGGTGACTTCGGATTACAAATTGTGCCAAGAAAGACATATTTGGGAGAGATGGATTTTCAGGTGCTTGACTAACGGTAATTTTAAATTGTTTGCTGTCGTTCGCGAAGTGAAGAACACAATTTCATTAAAATGATAATTATAAAATTATCATAATCACTATTGGTATTAATTAACACAAGTTGATTTCGTTAATAAATTCATAGAAACTTATAAGGGATTTTCTCATGCCTTAGAAAATTAAAAAGTAAAAAATACAATAACAAAAATTTTAAAATGCGGTTTACGAAAAATTAGTTGACCTGTGCAAAGAAGAAAATTTTGGAAACGCTGACAAATATGACATCTTAAAAAAAATAACACTTGAAGAAGTGCTTTCGGCGTAATGTTTTTGATGCTCGCGTGAACAAAATACTCTATGTCAGTGTGCAGTGCGCAAAGAGTTAACTGTGCAGATCTAGCCGAAAATCCGAAAACCAAATCGCTGTGTGTAGGGCCAGCATAACGGAAGTAATAAATCATCCCATCGGTTGAAGAACGTTGGGTCGGTGCACTGATGTCGGTGTTATGTCCCGAGAGGTGCCCAATACACCAAATAAAATGGAACAGACAAAATAAAGCTTCAAACATGATTATTTTTATACTAAAATTCTGAAGTTTATAAACTGCACATTTTATTTATTTATTTTATCTTGTTTTCGAACTATAATAAACATTTCAAACAATGTCTGTAACTTATTTTAATGTAAATTATATTCATGTGGTTAACAAAATCCGATGTAATATTAGTGTGATTTTGACCTTATTCTAGATTTTATTACAGCAGAACGGCGTATCCTTTTTAAATTTTAGAAGTTACGGAAACTAGTTCAAGAAACAATTAGTTATCTCGTATTTTTGGAACAAAATCTACCAAAATGTCCGATAACAGCAATTGTTTTTCATAGAAACAAACAGTCTTCAAAGCAGCCTTTAACAACTCGATATTACAAACATGCCTCTTAAGTTGTTTATGCGTTTTTTTCTCTCTTGTAATTATTTGTAATGTTAACGCCGAAAGTTTATGTCATTCTGTTATTTACTTTGAACATATATTTTCATTTTGTGTTAATATTTTTGTAACACCACGAATCTAAATTTTACTTAAAATCTTATTTTACTTTAATCTTGTAAAACTAAACAATTATACCAGTTTAAAAACCCTTGGAAAGTTTCTGTCAGTCTTCAGATATAGTCAAATAAAAATATGCGTCAAATTCATTTAAATTCAATTCTTTCTTATCACGTTACAACGCGTTGCTTCATATTTTTTATGTCAAGTATATTTTCATATTTTGTACATATATGTTTATACACATTACTGTTTACGGAACAATGTTAATTATGGATTTATGGATAACTCCTCGTATAAGAGCAGAGTAAAGGGTGTTTGTCTTTGCTAATGTTTGATGGCGCCATCTGATTTAGAGTAAAATAAACCCAATACGTTGGCTCACTGTAGTGAAAATGCGCGTTGACGAAAAATTTGTCCCACGCCCCCTGGATTCCTTGTCCTAAAGCTCACTATTTAGGCGAAGTAAAATTTGTATTAGGTTGTCCAACTATAATATACTTAAACAATGCTGATACAATGCCTCAACAGAGTGAAAACTCCAATTATTAGGCAAGGAGCATAAAGATTAACAAAAAAAGTGGTGTGAAATTAGCAAGTTTAAAATCTTAAGCACAATGAATGCTAGACAACTCGATGGAATGTGCTGTACTGATGATATCAAACAAGATCGAAACTGCAGGCTACAGTTTTCCAACACGTTGTCTAGCCTTCGGGGTGATTGCAAATTAATGTATTTTAAATTTGCCGCTAATTTGATGCCATTGGACGTAACAGTCGATACGTATGCGCATACCATGTTTCCAAGTTTCAGAGGTCAGAACGTACAGTTTATATGCCGGAGGTAACAACATACTAGCAGTGTATAAAGGTAAGCGACGCCAGCGCCAACGGTCTACAGCTGAACTAAAATAAAAAGTTGCGACTATGGGATGCACGTTATGACCTCCAGACGAAAATTGAAAATCAAGCTCCTAGCGCCCCCTGGATGATTAATAAATTATTTACAAGACAAAACGTTTCTACCTCCGAAACCGGAGGTCAGAACGTTGTAGATGAGGTGACAACGTACTATTAGTATATACTTCGGAGGTAACAACATACCGTGCATAGATATATGTATATATGTATATCTAACAAACAGTTTGACCACAGATTACGGATACCAGATGGTTCACTTGTGGGCGTAACTGTCCGCAAATTTTCCGTGCGCATGACACTAAAATTGTGTTGGACGTAAAGGCTTTGAAAACACCTTTTTTTCGCGGCGATTTTACAATTCCAAAAAAATAATATTAAAACTTGGATCGAAGCTGACAAACGCATCAAAAGGTCACCTACCTTGTTTTGTTCAGCCTCCTGGGTTGAGGGTTTGTAGACCGCATGCACAAAGGAACCACGTGTCTAAGTTTCGCGACAACAATTCGCGATTTACGTCACACAAGATGGCAACTGCGTTCACTTAACGCCCACCTTAGCGATGTTACCTCTCTGAGGGTTTCTCGATAACTCTGTTCGATTAACAGCGCCAACCCCAAGTACCGGGCCCTTTTGCTCGGTACTATGGCGCCTCTAGTGGAAAGTGACCAAAATACACTTGTCAGCAATCCGCGGGAAAACAAACAAAATCAAAACAAAATATTAACAAACTTCGAACCGGAACATTCCGCCCACCAAAAGAAAATTAAACAATTTTTTTTTTTTTTTTAAACGTAGGTTCCAGCACAATATAAGGTTAATTGACAATCTAAAAACTAATGACTAAAACTAAATACAATATGATATACAAACTATTGACGAGGAAGCGGGCACAGCTTCACTAGAGGACGTGTGATCAGGCCGCTAGTGGTACGTACTTGTGCAACTCGCACTATACCGTCTTTTCCCGGGTGCAGCGCGACAATTCGGCCAAGTTGCCATTGCAACGGGGCCACCGAATCACCCTTGAATACGACCAGCGCACCTACCGACGGCAGGTTATTCGACGTGTCCCACTTATGCCAAACATCCAGGTGCAACCGTTGCACGAGCTGCCATCTACTTAGCCGATTTGACCGCATTGTCTCCAACGGTTCATCGGGATTATCCGCGGAGGCGGGACACAGGGGTCGCGAATTCAATACGGCTTCAAATTGCGCCAACACGGTACTAAATTCTTCGAAGGTTAGGGGTTGCTCGCCTACAACGCGCTTAAGATGGGATTTGAACGATTTGACGCCCGGCTCCCATAATCCTCCCATATGGGGGGCCGACGAGGGGTTAAAATGCCATTTGGGGGTGCAGTTACCGGCCACTGCTTGCAATAACAAATACTGTAATATCCGGAATCTGACATGTAAATGTTTCCGATGAGCGGCCTCTAGTTCGGTTAGACTGTGCGAGCGCGGCAATAACAAGGGGTGCTTAGTTTCATAGGGCAGTTCCGTTTGGTGCAATCTTCTAGTGACGCGAATCAAACCGTCGTCCAGGAACGGGGTCAATTCGTGGAATGGTTTTGAACACGTGCCATTCTTTTGCAATGAACGAATTTCATTGGCAAACACTTTACTTTGTTCCATTCGCACAGGTATTAACAACGCATGATGCAATTCCCTCCTGTGTACTTCAAGTTCCCTACCGGTACCAACTTCTAGGTCTACTTGTAGAGGCCACT
Source organism: Zophobas morio (assembly GCF_036711695.1). Lineage (NCBI taxonomy): Eukaryota > Metazoa > Arthropoda > Insecta > Coleoptera > Tenebrionidae > Zophobas > Zophobas morio. The sequence goes on along the minus strand of NW_026972189.1, from coordinate 50,426 downwards.
CAGTACCTGTCAACCACATGGGATCCGCCCACCATAGCGGATGTGTGACACGCTCCTGTAAAAGTAACCCCCTCGAGGCACAGTCGGCTAGGTTATCAGGGCCGCTTCCATGATTCCATGCCGAAGGTTCGAATATACCTTGTATGGGCGCGATTTGATTTGTAACAAAAGTGGTCCAATGACCGGGCCGCGACTTAATTCCCGTTAGCGTTACTCTTGAGTCGGGCCACGCACACACCCTGTGTGTATTCAACACACCCTTGAAGGTTTCCCGGGCAAATGACAAAAGGTCGGCCGCAAAGAGGCGCGACTCAGGGACGAGAAAACGGCGCACTGCTGACTCGGAGGACCGACCTACTAAGGACGGCGTCTTGTCGGCGAAAGGTAATTGAATGTTGTATCTACCCTGGATGTCACGTGAGATCGCCGACGTGACTTTTTCCTCACACCAAGCGTCTTGCGGGGCCACCATATTGCGTTGTGGGACTTCCTCACGCTGCCTAACGCGTTTTAATGCCGCGTCTACAGAGTTGTCTATGGACGTACAAAAGGACCTAACCGCGGTTTGTTGTTTGTTACGCTTAACACCCCCAATCAGTACCCACCCGAAAACAGTATTTAACGCGGACGGTTTCTCGAGCCCACCTTTCCTGAAGCCGGATGTCACGATTTGTCCGTAAACATCAGCACCCAACAAGACATCCACTTGTTGTGGCTTACCGAATTCCGGGTCAGCCAATTTCAAATTGCGTAGGTGACGAAATTGTCTCAACTGATCTTGAGACACTGGCATTGTGGGGACGTCACCGCAAATTTGAGGCACAACTACCATCTCGGCCTTCAACGAGAAATTACGCACTAAATGCGACCTCACTTCGCATTTTAATACACCCGACGTACTGCTTGTCGACATTTGATTTAAGCCTTGAATAGGTACCACCGCGTTAGTTTGAGGAAGCCCTAAAACCTTTGCACAGCGCTCTGTGACAAAGGTGGCCTCGCTGGCAGTGTCCAAAAGCGCCCTAAATGCACGGTATTTACCTCGCGAATCCACCACAATTATTCGCGCGGTCGCCAGCAGAATGAAACTACGGGTCGGAATCGCGTTAGTCATAACTTTGACACCGTCGTCGGTAGATGGGTTTTCCACAACCCCTGACGCCTCTCCCGACTCTGCACTAGGTTTGGGGACAAAATGTAATAATGTGTGATGCCTACAATTACATACTCGACAGTTTACTTTAGATGGGCATTTGCTAACCGAATGTACCCTCGACAAACAATTATAACACAGATTTTTCTTACGCGCGAAAGTATGTCTATCCCGTGGTTCCATTTCTAAGAAAGCATCGCATTTCGTTAATGGGTGCTCATCTGAACAATTAAGACATTGTTCCTTGCTGATTGGTGATCGCGTGACAAACGATGACGTCACGGGACGCTTAGCAGGTACGGAAGATGCAGCTGTGGGTTTATGAAGGGCGGATGCGGAATTATGACCCATTGTCATAACGGAAGTTTCCAACGCGGTACAATGTTTAAGCAAAAATTCTTGGAGGTCATTGTAAGCAGGTACGGAATTTCCTACAATACTCAACTCAAATTTCTGTTTCCACGTGGTGTCCAGTTTTTGTAACATTAAATTTAACAAGGTGAAGTCCCACAAATCGACTTCATCGTACTGCTTCAACGCGGCCAAATTTTCCGAGAACACGTTTAACAAATTTCGCAACAAACTCGGCGAATCTCTATTCACTTTGGGTGCACTATAGATCGCTTGCCAATAATTTGTCAATAATACGCGCTTATTGTTATAACGCGCCACCAGCGCATCGAATGCGATAGCATAATTTGCCGCCGAAATCGGCAAATTTTTGATGACGGTAGAAGCCTCGCGAGACAATGACGTCGACAAATATTGAAATTTTTCAATTGCGCTAAGATTTGGGTTATTGTGGATAAGCGACCGAAACAAATCATAAAATGTGGGCCAGTTTTTGATCTGACCGTCAAACGTCGGAATTTGAATTTTGGGCAATTTGACGTTGTTTGATGTTAAATTGCCCCTAGGTGCGGATGACTGCGCGGCCTCGCGATTTAATTCCGCTGCAACCGATTTAATTGAATACTGCATATCGTCAAATCTTGATTGCACCTCGTATTGTTCGTCTAGCTCCTCAGGGGTGGTGCATAATTCGACAATTTGCAACTGTCGCTGCTCAAACTGGGCAACAATATGGTTTAAGTCCGCAGCTCGAATAAAAAACTCTCCTCGTACAGTTTCGTGGACTCTGGCTTGTTGCGATAGGTTCACTAAAGCCTCCACGCGTTTGATCAAACTAGCGCGTCCATTACTTAGCGCGGCGACGGTAGTCATTATGTAAGCTCGAATTTACGTATTTCGATTATTTGAAAATCAAATGAAAATGCGTGCCAATCACGCTTAGCAAAACTACAACAAATTTGTGCTGGAATCTACAAATCTCTCGTAATTACCCTAAATCCGGCTCGAAGGACCATATGTTGGACGTAAAGGCTTTGAAAACACCTTTTTTCGCGGCGATTTTACAATTCCAAAAAAATAATATTAAAACTTGGATCGAAGCTGACAAACGCATCAAAAGGTCACCTACCTTGTTTTGTTCAGCCTCCTGGGTTGAGGGTTTGTAGACCGCATGCACAAAGGAACCACGTGTCTAAGTTTCGCGACAACAATTCGCGATTTACGTCACACAAGATGGCAACTGCGTTCACTTAACGCCCACCTTAGCGATGTTACCTCTCTGAGGGTTTCTCGATAACTCTGTTCGATTAACAGCGCCAACCCCAAGTACCGGGCCCTTTTGCTCGGTACTATGGCGCCTCTAGTGGAAAGTGACCAAAATACACTTGTCAGCAATCCGCGGGAAAACAAACAAAATCAAAACAAAATATTAACAAACTTCGAACCGGAACAAATTGGTTCAGCACTTTTAAATCTCTTTGAAACTGGTCCGACAGATTAACACGCAAAATAACATTTACTATGAAACAGATATAAGAATAAAAGTTTAGGTAATAATTCAGGGAATAAATAACATTACAAGGATTAATTTATACGTTTTTTGGTTACGAAGGGATTTTTTAAAAGTTTTAAAATAATCAGAAAATTAGTTAAATAAATACCTACCTGCATTAAACTGTATTATAGTATCGTTTAGTAAATATATCTTGTCTATAATGCCTGATTTTGTAAATGAATAAGAGAATAAAACATTTTCCCTTCTTTCCTTTAAACTCGTTTGAGTCTTAAATAACCACCAAAAATCGAAGATCACTATAAAGACGAGTAGATTAGAAAACTGTAACAACAAAGTTCAGAAAGGCAAGCGCAGCAAATTTCATTAACTATTCCCTCCAATTCTTCTAATTTTCGGTAACCCTTTAAGCCGTATAGTTAAAGAGGTTACGTTTATTCACCATGCAAAAATTTTAACACCACTTTCTTGTTAGCACTATATTCGAGAATACGTGTTTTTTACGCTCTAAAATTTTTTAATGCCGATGCATGTGTCCGCAATTCTTTTCAGAGGAAATTGTGAAATGTTAAGCATTTGTAATAATCATAAATCATTTTGTGTAAGGCAAATAAGTATTTTGTTCGTTTTTTCTTCACTTAGAACCTCATCCCTTGCATCATCGCTGTAATTTTTCTCTGACCGCCGCGCTTTTAAATTTAAAGCTTGCGAACCAATTTTGGTAGAGCGTGCGTAGTAGCGTGAATACCGCTTGAAATCTCGGGACACCGATTTCAAAGTGCCGACAGCTGAGTGAACTATCTGGTATCCGTAATCTGTGGTTTGACCTCAAGTATTATGTGCACTCTTACGTGAAGCCAAACTGTATGCACTGGAAATTCAATCGTGTTTTACTGGGTGCCTAACTTAGGGGGAAATGGGATTGAATTCATTTATGTATGCACTTCGTGGTACAGCATTCTAATATAGCACTTTAAGAAAATTTAGTTTCAAATTAAATACATTATTTCCACTTTATTTCTAATAAAACATAAAACAGAATTTGAATTAGGTTATTATCTTTATTTATAATTATTTATTACGGGTACATATAAGCAAACACAATGATTACATTTTTGATCTTTCATGTTGCAGAAAACTTTTTATAGAAGCTGTGGAGCGCCTTCTGAGGATGGGATGTTTTTTAATTAATTCGCTTATTTCAAATCCTGATGGATACAATTTTTCCGCAATGTAGGTGCCAAAAGCTTTACGAACAAGCTGCTTTTCTGGTGTACTCCAGGGACGTCGAATTTTTGCAGTATCACCTAGAATTTTTTCCTCAGATTTGAAATGTTTTAATAAATAAAATCATTATACCTACATTTCAAGTAATTGGTTTTAATATAGTGTTGCACCCACTGCCTTACTTGCTGCGCCGTTCGGGTTTGCAGAGTTTTTGAGTGAGCAATAGCTTCTGAACATTCTGCCAGACTAGGTACTGTTAATTTTTCTATGCAGTTTTTAAACAGAACTTTTGCTGTCGACTTTTTTGGTGTCAACCACACACGGCGTTTTGTAGTCACTAGAAATTAAAGTTTCTGATTTTTAGGATATAAGTATTACTGTATACTTACTTGGACCAAGGGTTTTTTGAATGTGGGAAACATTTCCGGGGTCCCACACATCACTACTTCCACCGCTGTATGGTTCGGATGATGGAGCTAAAATGTTAAGATTCAAAATATAGGCAGCTTATTAGTCTTATTAGCCTAAACTAGCGGAACTATGATTTAACAAATTTTTTTTCTTAAAAAATTACGTGAATAATTATTGCAATCTGTTAGGAATACAGAAACTAAAATTTTAAAAGTTAATTTCTACAAGTGAATCGGATTTATTACGGAATATATGTTGTCAATGTCCTTTTACGGAATAACTAAAATCCTGGTAAAATCAATTGTTTAATATTTTCTGAACCATCATAATGTTTTTAAAAGGTTTAAATACATATATTCGTATGAAACGTTAAATTATAAATAAAGTTTATAATGTTATAAAAATTGTTACATAACGCTTTCTGGTGCCAATATTCGTTAAGTGTCTGCAGAAAAGACTTTTCAATTTAGTATGAAACTAATACTTACAATAATTAAATTTTCTAACAACTTTTATTTTACTTTTTGGAGTCGTAAAAACTGGTTCCTGACTGGTACTTGGCGGAGGAGTTAAATTCCCAACTAAAAATATATAATTTAAAATTTGTCAATCATCGCAATCATTCATGTCATGGGGCGAATGGCTACTTTAATGTGTTCTCAACGTTTCATGACTGTATCGACTTTTATTATAACAGATGATCTCCGAAACATGCTGGAATGCCAACCAATCTAATTATCGCCACCAACAATGTGATGAGGTCACCCTTAAAACTGTGTATAGTAGGTGTTATTCAAATTTTATAAAGTAACAGACTCCTAAATGTATACTTTCTGGATCCGCATTGTTTTTTAACCTTAGAAACCCAAATTTTTAGAAAAAAAAAACACAAATTTGTTTGTAACCAAATTCTCTAAAATCTTGCGAACGTCGAAATATTGAGTCTATACTTGTAATAATATTAATAATAATAATAAAATAATATTTATTATACTTTAAAAATGTACACAGACATTAAGTAAGGTCAAAATAAAAGAACATAAATACACACATATATCGTATACAAAACAATTACACCTTAGTATATTGTACATCAGCAGAATTAATTAAAAACCTGGCTTATAGATCTCATATTTAGGTCGTAAAGTGGAGATTCTAACAATTTTTGTCTCACAGTGTTCCTAAACTGTGGCTCCGGAAGTGCTGCGATATTGCAAGGTAAGCTGTTAAAGTATTTAGGGCCGTAGTAATTAATTGAATTACGGCTTTTATATATTCTGAGATAATTGAGGTATATACCATTACCACTCCGAGTGTTATATAGATGTCTATCACTAATTTTTGTATAGTTGTCTAAACATTTTTTTGTATGTATTAGACACTGGTAGACATATGATGCCGGTACCGTGAGTATATTTAGTTCAGGAGAAAAATGTCTCACATCCGCTTGATAGTTCAAGTTCAGTATTATTCTGACCGCTTTTCTTTGTAACTTAAATATTCTACAAAGATGCGCTGTGTGTCCCCATGCTAGGATGGCATAAGCATAGTGACTTTCGAAAAGGCTATAGTGAACTAATTTAGTAATAGTTATTGGGACTTGTCTGCCGATCTTGCGTAGTAAATATATTGTTTTATTGAGCTTACGGCAAACAGCATCAACGTGAGCGTCCCAGGATAACTTTGAATCCACTATTACTCCAAGGAATTTTATATTTTCAAGATTCTCTGAAGTTATTGTTTTTGTTGAAAAGATCATTGAGGCCGTTTTGTCTTTGTTTAAGAAGAGACCGTTTTTCAGAAACCAATCCGCCACCTTTGTTTGTGCTGAGTTAAGCCTGTCTACTAGTTTATTTGGTTCGTCATCTTTTAATAGCAGAGTTGTATCATCCGCGTATAGGATCATTTTAACATCTACATCTGCCGGTAAATTATTTACGTATATTAGGAAAAGTAAGGGTCCCAAAATGGAGCCTTGAGGCACGCCGTACGCGATCTTGCAAGGAGTAGATGTGGCGGAATTATATACTGTGACTTGATAACGATCTAATAGATAACTTTCTAGTAGTGTGAGAGATTGATCCGTAATTCCAATTTCTATTAATTTGCTGAGCAGTAAATTATGGTCCACATAATCGAATGCCCTAGACAAATCCCAAAACGCGACCCCAATATACATTTTTTCTTCAAATCCTTCAGATATATACGTTATCAATTCCTGAATCGCCAAAGTTGTCGATCTCTTAGCCCTAAACCCAAATTGTGAAGAACATAACAAATCCTTGCTATAGGCAAATTCCGTTAGTTGTTTGTGTAAAAGTTTTTCTAAAATTTTTGATAATGTTAGGATTATTGAAATTGGGCGGTAATTACTGTGGCTGTCCCCACTGTTTTTTTTATGAACTGGGAGTAGTTTGGAATATTTTAAACATTGTGGAAAAATGCATGCTTTATATTCAGATTTATTAGTTTTGTCAACGGCGAAATTATTAAGTTTATTATATATTTAACCATGATAATGTTAAGTTCATCCAAGTCCCTACTATTTTTGTTTTTTATTTTAGTTACTGCATCTCTAAGTTCATTAAAACTTATTTCTTTAAAAGTGAACTTTGTAGGGCAATGTTTATTTGTTTGTGTGTCAGCTAGGTCCGCTAGAATTTCCGGGTCATTCGCCATTTTTACTTTTAAGTCATGAACAACATTAACAAAGTGGCTATTAAAATCCTCCGCAGTGAGTACCTCAGAACAATTATTATTTTTATTACTATTTCTGCTGGTATTACTTATTTTCCACGCGTCCCCAGGTAAGTTGGGCGAGCTTTTGAGTACGTGTTCTATATTTTTCTTTTTGAGGTAGTTTACTTTGTCCAGAGACTTTAAATACATAGACTGGCTGTTAGTAACATTTCTAATGCATTTTGGTGAAGCCACGGCGCATGGTAGTATGGACGCCATTGCTATAACTTTTATGTCAAATTAAGTGAGGTTGTGGTGGTTAGCAGCAGTAGTTTCTAGCACAGAACGTTTCTAGACCTCGAAATAAAAGTGGTTGTGTCGGGACTTACGAGATTGTTTGTAAATATAGCCATTAAAAATGATTTGGTAACTAAAATGTTTGCTTTAACTTTGCAAAGTAGGACCATACATTTTTTTTCTACATAATGAACATTTGTTTAGTATGGATTAGTTGGACGTAAATAATTCTTATTTTAATTTATTGCTTAAATTAATTTTGAGAAATTATTTGACTCTCGGAATAGGTTATGAGTGCCGCTTAAGTACTGAGCGTGAAAAAGCTATCTCTTTAAGACAAAAATTCACGAAATTAATTTTGTTTCAAGGACATTAATATTTTTAAAGGAATTTACATATACATAATAGATATTATTATGCTAAATAAATAATTACAATTTGTTGTCTTTTTTATTTAACATTTTAAATTGCATTTTGTGACCGGAAAATTCAAATTTCGCGCACTTACGGTTATAAGCAATATGGCGGTCGAAGAACTTCACGTTTTTCCTGACACAGCCAGTCTATGTATTAAAGTCTCTGACTTTGTCATTAAGAAGTTTCTTGTACTCTTTGCATGCAATTTTAAAATATTCATTCCCCGGGAAATGTGATTTTAAACTATGAAATAATTCTACATACTCCTTTAACTGTAATACTTCTGTGTTTTTTTTTAGGAATGCGGTACTAGCAGACTTCTCCTTTTTGAAAGTCTTTAGTGGGAATGATTTTTTTGCTGCATTTGATAGTGAAGTTACAAATTGTAGCCATTTTTGTTCTAGACTGAGGCTGACATCCTCAACAAAGAACCAGTTAATTTCAGATACATAGTTATAGAACATATATAATCCGTGTTTTGTAAAAGGTCTGCACGATATTTTACTCCCACAATTTGTTTCGGACTTTGGGACGCTCACGTCGATACTGATGGCATCATGATCTGATAGTCTAGTCTCAATAATTTTAGTTCTGTATGGTGTATTTATATTAGTTATAATGTTGTCAATGCAGTTTAGCTTTCTCGTGTTTTCCTTAACTAGAACTCTCATTTGGTAACTGTGAATAAGATCTAGGAAAGTCATTACCTTATGATCTGGTGAATTAAACGTAATATTAAAATCGCCTATTATTATTGCGTCCTTATCGCCCAACTTTAAAAGAAGGTTGTTAAATAAGTATAAAAATTCTTCAAAATTACATTTTGTCGGTCGGTAAATGGTAATGATATAAACCCCCTTGCCGACTAAGTATATTCCGGCTGCTTCCAAAACTCTTTCTTTACAAACCGATGTTAAATTTACAACCGAGTATCTTATGCTAGTATTTACCAATATCGCGCATCCTCCATATCCGTTGCTACGGCAAAAACTACCAGCGACCTTATATTTGAGTATTGTTAGAATCTCCATTTGCTCCATCTTCAGCCAGTGTTCGCTAAAACAGATAATGTCAAAAGGGTTGTCTAGAAAAAATAATTCTATTGCGTTAATTTAACATCTCAATGACTGAATGTTAATGTAGAAAATATTCAACCAATTGTCAGTTGTTAAACGTTCCTGGGACAATTTGCTACGTTTCCTCTCACTTGTTATCGAGGTCATTTGTGGTGCTGCGGTGGCTTCCTTGGGTGAAAATATCTTGATATTAAAACTCCGCTTGGCCAATATTCCGGTTTGTTAATTTTTTCGAGGTTTTCAAAATTAATGGTTACTTTGAATCTGGCGTGGTTTTCTTCGTGTTTGTTTTCAAGTAGTTCACAGATCATTTCCGGGAAGTCGTTCACGTATCTTGGGTCTGATGATGTTTAGCGTCCTTTTTTGTGTTGTTTAAGGTCGATTTTGGCAATTTCGAGTTTGTTTTGATTGTAGTGTCGCTTCTCGTTTTTATGTGTTCAATCGTGTCGACCATAGCTGCTGTCTCTCTTGATGGTTCGCCTTCAGCGCTGTTGGCGATATCGTTATCAGGTTTCTTACCGACCTTCTTGTCGGTGTTTTCAGGGTTTTTATAGTGTAGTAGGTCAATGTGACTCTTCATTAATTTGATAACACCTCTTAATTCGAGGATTAACTCATCTTTCTGTTTCAAAATGTAATGGAAAAGTTTATAATCTACTACTTTGTCATCTGCGTCCAGGAAAATGTCACTTTTGAATTCCATATCCTCGGAATCTTCGGAGGTTTCACGGCAAACAGCGGTGTTACATATCCAGTTCTTCTTCTTATGGAAACCTCGTAGATTCACATTAACGCAGCGGGGGTGGAAGCTTTTGGTACACACAGAGCACGTAATTAAGGCCTTAGTGTCGTCTTCGGCCGAATCGCAGACAGCACATATAACACGTGCGTTCTTGTCAGATATCACTACTACACTTGTAAGTAGTTTACCAAGGCATTCATAATTTTTACAAGAGCCTGTGAAAGTATAGATTCATAATATTTTGCATGTTTGAGATAGGATTTATTTGTCAAAATTATGAAAGTACGTCATCAATTCTTTGAAAGGGGATAAGCAGATACATTTTGATTAACAACTTATCTTGGCTATGATAATTTTACAATCTTTGCAAGATTTCAGAAGCATTAGGAATTGCAGCTTTAAAGTTATATTGTTACACAATAGTGATTTTTTCCCAAAAATGTGAATGTCTTCAAATTGTTGGTGGGAATAAAAGAATAAAGTTTGGTTGCTAAAATATCATCTACACAACAATCTTTCTGGTAGTTTTGGAGATCACTTACCTAATAAAGTCGCTGATAGACAGCCAGAAACGAGCCAGAAACTTTTTCGTCTTGAACAAAAATAAAACATCGAGAAAATAAAATCAGCCATCAGAATGAACCCCAGCGTATGCTCAGGAATTAAAAAGTTCTCTCCTAAGTTCTTTATTAAAAAACTTAGCAATATTTTGTGAATTTAGTATTAAGTGATTACCTTCAGTGCAAGTCCTAACAGAACAATTTGTGACAAGAGGTCGTTCTATATCTAAAAAAAAAAAACATAAGTGTTATAACAAAATGCCTATTTCTTTTCCAAAAATACCTGGATCAATAGTTTTGTCTTCATTTCTTTCACAAATTTCGTCCATGGTCATTTAGCTTTCTTGATCTAAGATTTTCTTTATCATTAAATCACCTACAACTATCTGCTGCCTGTAATACTCGTCGTGTATATTTCGTTGATGACCCATAAAATTAACGACGGTTTCTTTTTGATGATCCTGAAGGTTCATTGTTGAGGTCTTTGTTGCAAACTGTTTTCGTAGAAGGGTTGTTCTTATAGAACATGGATTTTGTAATTTTGCCATAGCTGTATACTTTCTAATTATTCGACACGTTTCTAAAGTTCTGTATCGCTGTCCTACCATTTTCCCCGGCAAGCCAAAGATATAAGGGTTATCGTCCGATACTCCAGCCTGACTTCTATAGTCATTAATAAATGTTAAATATTTCTTTATATAATGGGGAATTATAACTGCCACCGTTCTGTGAAGTTTTCCTCTGATCATTAATTTGTATGTGCAATCAACTTCTTTATTCTATTGTCACCTAAATTGTTGAGCAGTTCTGGGAGTACTGTATCACGCAAAGTCTGTATATTTCGAAAATCCTCCACAAGTATTCTTTGGGCTTCACCAGCTCGTTTTCTATTATAAACACTGATATACATCAGTGTGAGTTCCGCTAAAGTCTTCCAGTGTGTAAAAGAAAATTCTTCAGTCATGAGTCTTGTAAGTTTTTGCTGCATTTTTTAAAATGTAAATTTTAAAATTTTCAACATTTTTTGTCGTTGGAATGATACTTCTTTTCGTCATCATTTTTTTTCTTTTCATTTCACACAGATCTCTATGGGCTGGTTTATTTATTTTACCAGGAACTTCTGTTTTCAGGAGTTTAAAAAATCTTTTAACAGCTTGTTCGTTTCCATCGTCTCCTCCTCGAATATAATGACTTTGCAAAATATTACAACAAATTTTTAGATAATGTGTTATGGTCAATGCGGATGTTGATTTACTGTACACTGATGAATTATTATCAATTTCTCCCATCTGTTTTACTGCTTCAAGTGCCAAATCAAAATGTTGAGGGTAGAACAACTTATGAAATTCGTCAATGCTATTATCAATTTTTTTCACAGTTAAAAAATATGTCGCTAGAAACCTCAATTTGTTCCGTATCATATACTCCTGGTGTTCTCTATATTTGGGGACTAAATAATTGCCAATCAAAATTAACAGCATATCTTTTTTGACAGTATCCAATATTATATTCTGTTTCATTGGCGGCAAAATTTTCTCTTTTAGTTGCAAACATGCCGCCGGATGAATTTTACTAACCATGGCACGAGCAGCTCTTAAAACAGATCTACTAGCATTTTTATCTTTCAGATCTTTGCAGCAGTAGGCATAATGACGAGATAGTGTTATCTGTGAATAAAATCCTTTGCAATTAGGGCATGGTAAAGAGTCTCGTGAACCTTTTTGCACTCGTCTGATAAGAATGGGATTCTCTTTATTGCTCTTGTTGTAATTATAATTGCCACTTTTTCGTAGATTTGCTATAATTTCGCAACGTTCAGGACTACCTGCAATTTAAACTTACTTAATTACACATTCCAACTAACTTGATAACTACCCTTTATTGAAACTTAAGAATTTTCTTACTTCTGCCTCTTCTGAGTGACAAATTTCAAAATGACGTGCTAAATTAGTTTTGAGAGTTTTGCAAAAAATGCAAAACTTCTGCTTGCACGAATAGCGTGAGTTTGTTCCATAATTTTTTGTTGCTAGACGTTCGGATACTGAAATAAAACAATAATGACAAACATATTTTACATTGTATTATTTAGTGCATTAATTGCCTCCATTGATCGACTTGTTACTTTGAACTTTTCTCGACGTTTCATGACACCTGAGTACGAGTGGTCCACGTTTCCGTCTGCCTGTCTGTCTTCTATGAAGAGTTTTATGAGATAGATAATGTCCGAAACTACTAGATCGATTGTTGTCAAATTTTGTATGTTTGTTAAAAATATCACGTTTAACATAATATTCTTAGCACATAGTTAATTTATGATGTAGAGGGTACAGCGCTAACCAAAATTTGTCTAATCATCTCCACCAACAATAGGATTACGTCATTTTTAAAATTTATAAAATAACATACTCCTCCACTTGTGGTTTATGGATTACTGTTGAGTTTTTACCTTAGACATCACGTTTTTTGAAAAAAAAAACAAAATCTTATAACATTTTGTAATTGAACTTTGAAACTGCAAAACCGTACGATCTAAAATGTTACAAACGTATTACGTTTATCGGAAGCAATATAAATCGGTAATCAATATTAAACTTATCCATTTACCCCCTCCCAAAAAATTGATGACATTTCAAAATTTTGTCAAATAAATCTTATCTAAAATGCGCAATATCCTATGCCTCTATTTTTGTGATTTAGCAATGCATTAATAGTTTTTAGAATTACTTATAAACGCTGGCTTAAAAAAAATTATAAATGAGGGAATTTATTTTATTGATCACAGTAAGAACGACTCACTTTATGTTCTCGAAAATTTGAGTATACAGCACCGTTATTATTAATATTAGATTGCACCTATTCAAATTGATATACGTATGTTTCCTAAAACGTTGATGACGTTATCACAAACATTTTGTGATGGACAAACTCACTTAAAACACACGCACAATATGCTCCTTTACCTGTACTGTAACAGTTCACACATATTTTAGATTTAATTTATAGCGGTTATCATAAAGAAATAAAATTTGCAAATTAAATTTTGAAGAAGCCGTATTTGTTCGACAGTACTTCACGGGCGAGTGAAGTTGTGGCAAAATAATCTTCGACCGTTGGTAAAGGGCTTTATTTTATTTGGAATCACAGAGAATGAAATAGTAAAGAATAATTTTTACAACGCGAAGATTATCTCCATTCCAAATGACTGCGCACACAATTAAACATATTATACACTAAGATCGTTGAAGTGTTAGAATTAGGGGTACAAATATTTTTAATAAGCAAAATTGAGCACAAAACATTAGTATGTACTACTTTTCAAAAGAAAATTTGTTAGTGTTTTTTTTATACTAATTTTTATAAATAATTCTGTGTTGCCACTTTCATTAACTAATGAAATGTTTTCAGTCAAACATCGCTTTTGTTTAAAAGTGATGATAACCTGTTTAAAAAAACTACCCTTGTGTAATGTATAGAAAATTGTAGACATATTATATTAAAATTTCATAAAAATAAGCCTGTTAACAATGGAGGTATTCCATTGTGTAAATGTTATTTCAAGCCATTTATAGAGCAAGAATTCAGTATAAAGAATTTAAAAACAAGATGATTACATTCACTTTGAGCCTGTGTGCTAGATAGATATTCCACATTATTTGTTCTATTGCTTGAAATATCAGCATGCCCTACTTAAATTAAAAGAGTAATTTTTACATAAAGACACATTATTTCTAAAAATTGCATATTTTTAAAATTACACACCCACATTATACATTAAATACCTAATACGATTACGCTATGTCTACGTGGCAAGCATGTGGATTCAAAAATAAAGTCAAAAATGCGAAAAATAATTTCAACGTGTACCTATAATATGGCTCGACGAGTCTAATAAAAATCGACGAAGACGACAGACAGACGGAAACGTGGGACCTTTTTTATGCCTCAGAGGTCATGAAACGTCGAGAAAACATAAAAGCAGTCATTTGTCAAATGGACCCTATTTCATTACTTCACTAGTTCAGGCTGGAGAAATAAAATTATTTCGTTCTTACCAATTAGTAGTTTTTTTTCTTTATTTAGTTGTTGTTTCAAGTCTTCTAAGGCTTCAAAGTTTCCTGAAAGATAAAAAAAAAACAAAAATTATATTTACTTTGTCCTTATAAAGATATATGTACTTGGTGCATTTCATTTGTAACCAAATAATATTTTATGATTTTTAACAACCCCGTAAATGTGGTCGGCTTCTGTGGATACTTGTCACATCTGTTCTGGGTAATTTTAAAAATTGGCCCAGAGAGAGGGTTCAGATTTAAGAGTGTTTCAATCTCTGGATATTTAAAAAATAAAGATTTGTTCAAAATTATATTCAATAGTCGTTATCAAGCATGCTGTTATTATTGTTGTGCGGATATCAGCAGCAGCTAGGCATTCCGTACTCTCAAAGGGTTAGATGGATCATATATCTAAAATTTCACATTAAATTTAAAATTGTACGAAACGGTTTCATTCATTAATTTTTTTCGGTCATCCTATATACGCAAATCGAAAAAATTTGAATGGAATGATAAATCACAACAAGAAACTCACCATATTTTGTACATTTTAGATAATATTTATTCAGCAAAATTTTGTGGTGACGTCATAAATTTTTTAGGAGGGGACGACCAAATACATTTTGATCAAAAATTTACCATGCTTATGATAATTTTAAAACATCTTCAAGATTTCAAAGCATTCGGTTTTGTAGTTCCTGAGTAAATCAGTAAAATAAATTTTGCGCATTCATTAATTTTTTTGAGTCACCCTGTATATGCAAATCCAAAAAATATGAATGGAGTGATATATCACAAGTACAGACGCATCATATTTTGTACATTTTAGATAGGATTTATTCGGCAAACTTTTGAGCTGACGTCATCAAGTTTTTGGAGGGGATAACCAAATATATTTTGACTAAAGATTTATGATTCTCTTTAGAGCCTTAAAACATCTGCAACATTTTAAAACATTCTGGTTAGCAGATTCAAAATTAAATTGCAAAATGTTGTTTTATGATTTTGATTTTTTTTCCAAAAATCTGGACGTTTCGGGTAAAGACTGAATTCGGAGTCGTAAACTACATGTGTAGGACTATGTTATTTTATACAATTTAAGACCCATTCTTTTATCCTTTCCTCAAATTTTCTCCCTGTTTGTCCGATGTATACTAAGGGGCAGTCACTACAACCTAACATGTAAACTCCAGAATTCGATTTCTTAGGTGACTTGTCTTTACTATTGTTTATCAATTTATGTAAAGAATTGTTGGTACGGAAGGAAATTTTATAGCCTGCATTTTGCAGTATTTTTGCAGTTTTAATAGAAAGTTTTCCAAAATGAGTTATAATGTTATACTGATTGGTTTCTTTAATTAAAGGATATATTAATGTTGATGTGACTTTTTTAATTTTCTTTTTTAACATATTATCTATGATCTCGTCGGACGAGAAGAGAGCAAAATGCAGGCTATAAAATTTCCTTCCGTACCAACAATTCTTTACATAAATTGATAAACAATAGTAAAGACAAGTCACCTAAGAAATCGAATTCTGGAGTTTACATGTTAAGTTGTAGTGACTGCCCCTTAGTACACATCGGACAAACAGGGAGAAAATTTGAGGGAAGGATAAAAGAACATAAATCAGCATTTGTCAATAAAAAATCAAATTCTACGTACGCGAACCACCTTATCCAAGAACAGCATAATTTCAACGACGAATTCAAAATTTTGCACATAGAAAATAATGGCGCAAAATTAAACGCGTTAGAATGTCTGGAAATAAATAGGTACAATAGATTTAATACACTATTGAACGACCAAACCGAAATAAACAAATCTCCCTTACTTAACAATCGCAAGCCATATTTCTCGATGGTCAGAAATACCTAGATCTATCGGACTAACACGGGGATAATATTCTTGTACATTTATGAAAACATTGTCCAGACAATTTGCCCCTCTAGTGTTAAAATTGACAGTGGGTTTAAGACCGTAACTTAGTAGTACGTCCAGCAAGGTAGTTCTTTTTGCATGGATGAAAGTATGACCCACAGTTTGCACATAGGACCATTTTTTTTACAGCAGGATTACTGCAGTAACAGCACAGAGGTTTCTCGCGCGTTTCGCCCCTTTTTAACATTGAAGACACAAGCGACACAATTTCCATCGACGATTCCGTCAAGGAGCCCGCCAAGGAGCTGTCCCCCTTGGAGCGCGCCCAGCAGTACAAAACCGAAGGAAATGACATGTTCAAACGCGGCAAGTTCGACGAAGCCATCAACTGCTACAACAGCTATGAAGATATTGAAAAATATCTCCAAGGAAGATTCTCCAATCACAATTTTATTGTTGAACCACTTCCAAGAAGAGAGAATGCTACGAGCGCTGCTTTTAAAGTTGGAGCAGATTTCCTCCTCCTTGACCAGCTCTACAAGGGAAAAAATTGGCTCCGAAACGTGATAGTAAAAAAAATTTGAATTTTTTCGTCACAAACGCCCCGCAACATTCGCAAACTAACATAACTATACTTGTTCTTAATATAGTGTCAATTCGTTCGAAATTATCAGAATTTGAAGTTCTTTTGGCGGAAGAAAACTGCTCACTAGTTGGAGTATCAGAACATTTGTTGTATGACCAAGAACCGGAAACTCTGACTATACAGAACTTCTCTACAAAATCGTACTATTCCAGAAAACCCTCGAAGCACGGAGGGTTTCTAATACTTTCCAGAAATGACGTAAACTGTAAGAGTATTGAACAACTAACTCAACTCTCCGTAGAGAATCACTGTGAAGTGTTAGTATCATTGGAGTAGTGTTTATAAACTTGTACAGGCCACCATCTGGTGATTTTGACTTATTTTTGAATGTTTTGTCCAAATTATTCGGCATAAGTAACTCACTTGAATTAAATGTTGTATTAGCAGGTGACTACAACGTCAGGTTCGACTACGACAATCAGCAAAAAAATTTGTTGTGCGACTTTATGCGCTGTCACGGGTTAGAATATATTGTAAACTTTCCAACTCGGAAAGACTCGTGTTTAGACAATATTTTTACCAATATAGATTCATCACACTACGAGATAAGTCCAGTCAAAGTACAAATATCTGATCATCAATCAGCAATAAAACTAAATTTGAAGCTTTCTACATCTTCAAATAGAAAATTGTTAACACAAAAAACCATAAGACCGATTACTGAACTTGGTAAAAATAACTTACATAATTCACTAACAACCGTTGACTGGAGTTTTGTCGATGACACTAGCTTAGATATTAACATTAAATTTTCTAGGTTTACTGAAATCGTTACGTATTACGCAAATCTTGCTTTTCCAGAAGTTCACAAAAAAATTAATAACAGCAAAAGCTTTAATAAAATAAATTGGTTTGATAAAGAATTATTTGAAATGAGAAACACGTTGAATTCTTTAAACACAATGGATTCTGTTTCAAAAACCGAACAAACTAGAAAAGCAAGAAACGAGTTTCGTACTCTATACAAAAGTAAGCTAAAGTCCAAGAAAACTTACTATAATAAAAAAGCTATCGAAAACTCTAATAATAAGAACAAGGCAATGTGGAAAACGTAGTAAATACTCACAAGCAATAAACAATCTAGATTGCTCAATTACTAGTAATGAATTTAATAATTACTTTACAAATCTGGCACCCCAACCTCCTGCAACAATATCAAAAATAGATGCTTTAAACTTACTAGCACAAAAAGTCCCACTATCCAATTCAGAAACTTTTAGTTTTAGTGAAATTTCTTGCATAACAACCAGAGATGTCATAAATAGTTTAAAGAAAAACAATTCGAATGATTTCTATAACCTTAATACTAACCTGTTGAGTACAGTTAAAAACGTACTAATTTCCCCCCTAACAAAGTTAATAAATATCTGCATTTGGGAATCTATTTTTCCTGATTGTTTAAAAATGGCGGTTGTAGTTCCGATATATAAAAAAGGTGACTTGAATAACCCAAGTAATTTCCGCCCAATTGCACTACTGCCAATTTTTTCGAAGGTAATAGAAAAGGTACTATTTCTTCAATTGAGCCGCTATTTCGAAAGTAAAAATCTATTCACGGGAAATCAATCGTCACCTTAGAACTGGTTTGCCGCATATCCAGATCGCGTCCGAGGGATTTTCGCCTCTACTGTTTGGTGCAGATTTGCCGCATGTCGCACTTGGGCGAAGCGAAACATAGTTTAGATTCAGTGCTGATTTGCCCCATGTCCAAGCAGAAATCGATACAGTACCGTTATCCGTTTTTACGTACTTCCTTGCTGTTTTGCTTTTCAGCGTTAGGTTTGGGGTTGGGAAAGAAATCGTATTCAACTCAGATTATTTATCCATTTTTATGAAAAGAATACAAATAACTCTGAGTCTCTACACTTTTCGAATAAAAAATATTTAATTGCTTCCCACAAACCAACGAAAAGGTGCAAAAACCACAGAATTTGCTTTATTAGCATAAATTTTAATTCATATGATCTAGAGCTGATTTAAATATACCTATTAATCAATTAATTAATAAAGTTATGCTCAAATCTGGGATGAGAGATTCCTAAAACTTTAACATACAACTGTTCGTCGTAAGAAAACCGTGCTTAAATATTTAAACTTTATAAGAAATTCTACAATGTCGTTAGAGAATTAGAGATTCTTATGTTCCTATCAGCATTGCAAAACTGACATTTTCATTGTCCTAATGTTTTCAAGTTAACTTAAAAGTTTTAATACATAACCTTGGCAATGCAGATGCAGTGAACACCTTTTCTCGCGTCTAATTAATGCACACTAAATGCATTCAGGATCCCTGTTCAGCATTGTGCAGTTTCACCGTGAGATTAAAAAATTCGATCTGATTGGTTTAAGGACGGTAGGCGTTGGTGCCTCCGCTGGCGCTTTGATAAAGCACTGTTGACTACTGTCTTTCTCAAAAACATATTATCACCACTGACTAATTATACTGAAGACATCCGTCTATCTGAGGCATGCCTCTGTCTGAAGCTGGCCTACACGGTGATGATCAGCGCTTATTCCTGTCGAAAGCGCGCACTTCAAAATATGTTACCAAGACGCGTTTTAAAAAATCACAGTGTTCTATAAATAAAAATTATTTGCCATATCGTTAAAATATATTTGAAGTTGACAGATATTAAAACAAAAACTAATAGTCAATTTTTCCAGGGAAGGCACTGCCTCCCCTGCCTCCCCTGACGAGCCGCCACTGCTAAGCACCCAGATTTAATTGAATTACCATAACCCTAATTTCTTGAGATTTTTACAGATTTTAAAACAGGAGATACTACATACTACATAAAGAAAGTTAAAAGAATTTGAAGTAATGTAATGATACTCTTTTTAGATCAACATACTATTATTTATCAATTAATTGGGCATCGTCCAAAATACTGTTCATAAATTATAAGTGCAGGAAGTTTATGCAAAAGCATGCAAATACATTTTTTGCGTATAATAATATGTATTGCTTTATTATTAAATATCTACTCATTACAAGAATTATTAAAATTAGTAAAAAAAGTATTCAAGTCTCTGTCTAGTTTAATACCTTACCTTATTAAAATAATAAGTTTAATCAATTATGTAGTTAGCAAACAATGACGTTTAATTTATACTTAGTAGGGTTCACGGCATTAACTTTTCACATTGCATGTTTAATTCGGAGTTATAATTTGAGAATATAATTTACCCGTTTATTTTTGTAGTTTAGTAGTACTTCAGCAAATTTAGAAAACTGTATGTTATTTAAAAATACGTGACAAATCACGAGGCCAGGCAATCTAGAGATCTGACTGCTGGTTTGCGCGGGAAATACTGCATACTTTTTAGATAAAAGGAGTCTATGATAAGCGCACGTAGGAGATGATAGACAGAGAGCTAATATATAGAGCTAATGTATTGGAAAGAAATAGGACAAGTTTACGTGCGCACATCACAGCCTCCCTTTCTTCTCTAAACAGTTTGGGATCATACCATAGTATCATAAATAATAATTGACAAATAGTTCGCAAAGGAATCCAACGGAAATATTTATACAATTGTTTACAACTACCAGTACAAATAATTCTTTCATTTTCAACTGAAAAGCGTATAACTATATTAAGTACTAGATATTATGGAGTTAGGGGTAATCAAATAGATTTGGGTTGCAGTCAACATAATTGTCACTGATACATAAGACATGGAAACGAATGATATCAGTGCTAATTTTCTCTGGTTGCCCGACAATAGCTACTTGTAGTCAATATCCACGTAATGTAATAAAATACTGGAATCTAATTGTTTGAGACAACAACCTATTTTTACCCGAGTGTTCTTTATCAGTTTGAATATTTTATATAAAAAATTACATATTAAGCTGCAATTTTCGTAGGACTGCAGCGAGTCAACGAGCCGCCATTACTCCGCCAATGCAAAGAAAATATCATTTTATTATCCTTTGTAAAAATAATTCCTTTCTGTAAAACACATTTAAATTTGGTACTCCGTATTTCGTTCACAATTCACCATTTAACAATGGAAATTAACAATGCAATATTTGGATTCTACAATTTTTAGGTAAAATGAATGACTGCAATGAGTTTTATCAAATGTAGATTTTATATAAAAATAAAGAAAAATAAGTCTCTTTATTTTAAAAATATTTAGAAAAACTCGAATCAAAACTTCAATAACTTAACATTCATTGTTCGTTATACTTAGTTAACTACTTCACCACGCGATTTCTAATATCGTTTCAATTTTTCATTTATTTCACATTATTAGTCCTTGCCGTAGTACTTGTACTGTTAAGTAAAAAATTAAATTATTTGTTTAACGAGCAACAAATCTATTTGAAATTTAAATTTGTAAAATTTCGAATCTAATAATTTGAAACTCAATCTTTCTTAAAATTTGTAATATCTATAACAACAGAAAAAGAGTTGCACAAATTACAGTTGCTTTTTTTTAATTTCAGATTCATCAAAATTGTTAAGTCTCTTTTTTATTTATTTCACATTATTCTTATTGTTCTGCGCGTGAAGTTGAATACGATTTCTTTCCCAACCCCAAACCTAACGCTGAAAAGCAAAACAGCAAGGAAGTACGTAAAAACGGATAACGGTACTATATCGATTTCTGCTTGGACATGGGGCAAATCAGCACTGAATCTAAACTATGTTTCGCTTCGCCCAAGTGCGACATGCGGCAAATCTGCACCAAACAGTAGAGGCGAAAATCCCTCGGACGCGATCTGGATATGCGGCAAACCAGTTCTAAGGTGACGCAATTCGGATATCGAAAAAGCTTGTCCACGGTAGACGCTGTTCTTAAGTTACAAAAGTATATAACATCCTGCTTCGAAACAGAAGAAACAGCAGTCGTGACATTTCTTGATCTGTCGAAGGCTTTCGATTGCGTGTCACATAACATCCTTCTGGAAAAATTATCTGCGTATAAGATTGATGAAGAAAGTTGCAAATTACTAAAATCATATCTAGGGAATCGTCAACAGTTAGTTAAATTTAACAAAACATTTTCGGAACATCTGCCGATTTATCAAGAAGTACCCCAAGGTTCCATTTTAGGACCTCTCCTATTTTTAATTTTTGTGAACGATCTTCCAACTAACATAAACTCGGATTCAGTATTATACGCAGACGATACAACATTGTTGAACAAATTAATATCGGACGTAGCACCAGAAACGGTCAGTGCTGAAGCGCAGTCGGAAGCCTTTGATTGGTTCACAGCGAACAATCTTGTTCTGAATGTTGACAAATCAACTACGATGATTTTTTTTTACTTTGAAGAAAGTAGATATCCCTCGCAGCTTTCAATCGAACACTAACTTTCTGGGCTTTAGTTTGGACTCTAAACTCTCATGGG
Organism: Zophobas morio; assembly: GCF_036711695.1. Lineage (NCBI taxonomy): Eukaryota > Metazoa > Arthropoda > Insecta > Coleoptera > Tenebrionidae > Zophobas > Zophobas morio. Next base: position 28,055 of record NW_026972189.1, on the reverse strand, counting down.
TTAGTCATGGAGAAAATACTGCAAAGAAAGTCAGCAAAAATATCTTCCTATTGCGACATTTGAAAGAAAATTTACCCAGAGAATATTTACGCAACATTTACTTCCCTTTATGTGAGTCACACTTGCTATATGGAATATTATTATGGGGACATACTAGTATACGTCATAGACTCTTTCAATTGCAAAGAATAGCAATTCGAATTGTTTCAAACTCAAAGTACAGAGAAGATTGCCGAGAACAATTTAGGAAGCTAAATATAATGACGCTACCTTCTTTGTACATTTTTACTTGCCTAAACTACTATAAAAAACATGAAAATGAATTTTCTGCCCATAGTGACTTTCATGAATACAACACAAGACATAAAAACAATTTGTGCCCGAAAGAAATAAGACTAAGGAAGTCCCAGAATGCGGTTAATTATTTCATTATAAAGTTTTATAATAAGATTCCATATTACCTTAAAAAATATAACTCAAAGAATTTTAATAAAGCAATAAAAAAATTGTTAATAAGCAGTGCCTACTAGAGTTACGACGAATTTCTGGAAGACAAATCTATTGTGTAGTAAAATGTTTTGTTTTTATGTTGTTGGTATTTATTCACGTTGTATTTATCGTATTTTATAAATTTTACATTATATTTAATTATATAATATACTTTTCCCGACATGTACAAATATCCCGTCTGGGATGTAATGTATGAATAAAATTATTATTATTATTATTATACACTTTACACATATAGTAGCAAAACGATTAAGACATGTCCTGCGAATTGGTGGGAATGAATACAACATGTAATGAATATTGGTGTTACGGTTACTTTTCGCAAGCATGGACAATATTACAGTTACTGTGAGCGAACAATGATTATAATATTGTTACTTTTAACGAGCATTCACTTAAAACATTCTGTTTCATACCAAGGTTCCTTAATAGTGACTAGGTTAGTGCATACAGCGAGTTTGTGGACAGACCTGTTACAGAGGGAAGGGGGGCCACCACTCGTATAGCCGTGGTTACGTCCTGGCTACAAACGTTTTGTCAACACAATGCCAGTTTCAACAAAATCGCTCGTGGAAAAAGTGACTAGATTTAAAATTAACCGCGTAGGAGGGACTTTCTACGTCATCAACATGTCTCTTCAAGGTCATGATACACCCTAACCTAATCACTATAAAGGGACCTTGGTTTCATACTAAACTGTCAATTAAGGGAAAACTATGAGTTCGGTTTCTATACCGTAAAATTTTATTCTAAGATTTTGATTTATAACAGATTTGCCCTTTAGTTAAATTTTACAAATAAAATGGAATACAAATTTCAAACACATGTGACTTCGACACATTGTAGACTTGCAGCCTCTTTCGCTAACAGTGCTTGAATGTCTCTGATGTGAATCTAGAGTGAGTAACAAAAGCTGCCCACTCCACAAAGAAGGCAAATCTACGTTACAAAACTGTCATTCTCTCTGGCGCTAAATTTAGATTGAACCGGGACACTACACATTTAAATTAGATGTCATTTTCATTCCCCCAGCTAGTAGATCATGTCTTAACAAAATGTTTCATTAATCGGCGCTCTCGTAAAGTAACTGTTTAATGACGAACTGAAGGTTATAAATTAAAAGTTTTACAGCATCTGCTCTGAGGTATCGTCATAAAACTATCAATAAGGATGATTACAAAAAGTTTTGTTAGCTTTTTACCATCTACGTGATATACATTATACATATATACAATTTGAGAACAATCGGTCCAGTAGTTTCGGAGATTATCTGTCTAACAAAAATTGATACAGACGGTGGACAGATAGACAGGTAGATAGACAGACAGTTAGACGGACAGACAGACGGAAACGGGAAACCTATTTTTTCGTACTCGTAAATATGAAAGTAGTCAGTCGCCCGATAGATTCGTTTACAATACTTTCTCAGCTTACGCTCGGGTAATAGAAATATAGAGATAATAAAATACTAGTCACAGCCCAACACATTGAGAAAAAAATAAACGGCTACGTTTGGCATTGAACAGATAAGTGCAGGGTCGCTTGCTCGTCTGAAGCTCACTCAGCCACAAAACTTGATATTTAACTTTACTCGTACGAGATTACTACACCTTGTAATTTTTTTTTGTAAAAATTTGTAGAACCTATTCTCCATTTTGTAAAACCCTTACGGGAAAAACTCAAAGCGGATTCGTACATCACAAGTATAGGAGTGAATATATTATTGTACAACAATTAAATCATTTTGAAGTAGAATTTTTTGAGATAATGTCATCAAATTGTTGATAGGAATGATTAGCCAAATTTTGATTAGCGATTTAACGTCTACATGATATTTCTGATATACATACAAAATTTTTCAACAATCTGTTCAGGATTTTCGGAAATTATTGATCAAATAAAAATGGGCCCAGACAGATAGACAGACAAATGAAAACGGGAGACCACTTTTTCATACTCTAGCGGTCATGAAAATTCGAGAAAACATGTAAGTTTAATTACTCATACAAAACTGAACTCACCCATAAGAAATACAACATTGCTCTTCCTTTTTTATGGTTCCCAGTGCCCTCACGACAAGTCTCGGTCCTTCTTGATAGAAAAAAGCGTTAGGGTAACAAGAATGATTAAATCCACCGAACAAAAAGTATAATCCGCGTGCGTAAGTAATCATTTCGTATCCCTCCACTGTAGGCTCTAGTCGATTTATTACAACCCCATTAATATGAACAACTTGTATGATCAAGGGCAACAAACCCTTAAACATCTCCTCCATGCCCTCCAAATCATTAAACAAATCCGTGTGTTTTTTCAGTAGAACATAAATTATACTAGAAACCCATGCAATAGTAAAGTGCATCCTCAATGACAGCGAATTAGTGTGGGCCTCCATTTTTATAATTTCTTCAAGGTCATGTGACTTGTTCTGACGGAACTGGATTAATACTAATAAAGTTATTTTAAGGCCCAAGGCGAGGCCGTCTTTGATGGATTCTAGGCGATCAAGTACGTCAGACAGGCAACATTCATATTTGTGCGTTTTACTAGCTACAAATTTGCAGTATGTGCTACAGTAGAGAGCTTTAGCACATGCGTCGCACGATATTAAGTTATAGCATACTTTTAAACATTCTGAGCAGTAAATGTAGTTGTCTTATAGCAGTACTGCAGTGTACGGTTTATCGACGAGTACGACTTCGCCGATTTCAATATCTCGTGTGGTCGTTACGTGTCTACCAAACTTGTTGTCAGTGTGGATTTTGAAGGAAGTATTATCACATGCAGTTGCCTGTACATGATAGTTTGGGTATGCAAGTACTTGCGTTTTACGGTTGGAGTTTTGTTTTTTGATGACTTGTGAGCGTCGAAGTGCCAGTTGGTGGGTAAATTCCTGCGAATAGTCGTTATAAAACGCTCTTTCAAGGTCCTAGAATATTTGGATGAAGTGTGAAAACAGAACAATTACTAGGTACTCACAACTAAACTTTCTTGATACAAGCCAACTTTTGCCAATACTGCGGATCGACCAGAATAAGCTAAGGCTGTGATTCTTTTGCTTTTGGCCCAGGCTATGGCTGCGGTATAGCTCGCAAGCGCTTCTACATACCTATTCTGTTTGAAATGAACGTTGCCACGTTTTCGTATTTCTGTCGAATTTGAATCGTTTTTGTTGCTTGTCAGCACTGCCTCTTCGTACATTTCCCACTGGATATTCTGGTTGAGCAAAAAGTTTACCCTTTGGAGGTTACATGTACACTTTTCGAAACTATATTTTACTTGTTGGAAGATAGTTTCCATCTCATCCATTTTGGGGGTAATGATAAATTCAACTATGGTTAATTATGGTCGTTTTGATCATGTGATGGAAAATTTACATAACAACGCGTTTTTTTTATAATGGTTTGAAATATTCCACAACTGTGGCTGTTAATTCTGATTATTTATTTTCCAAAAGCAGGATCGCCAACAGTTGTCAACGTCAGACGTTAAAAACAGGAGTAACAAAAAGGAAATTTTTGCGTGAAACCAGCATAAATGGGTAAGGTTAGACCGAGTTAGATACGGTTACGTAACATTGAGTTGTAATAGTATAACTGGAGAGGGAGAGGGAATAGCAAAGTCCCTACTCCCTTTAAACATAAGACGAAATGGCAGCCATATATACTAATATATACTAATGCACATAATTACCATTTCATTGAAAGTTCAACTTACTACTTGGTAAAAAAAATTGGTCTAAAGAGTTTAGACAGTACTTCCCTCGCTTTTAGAACCGAGTCTTTATGTCTGTCATAGATTCTTCTCATTAGAGTTCTGTAATGAGATATTTCAATAAATTCGCTTTCACACTGGAAGTCACGGCTCGTTCGTAATTTGATCAATAATAACTTGACTGATTTATTTTTTTTTTTGAGTCACCCTGTATAAGCAGATCTAAAAAAAATGAATGCAATGACAAATTACAAGTATAGTCTGATCATCTTTTGCACATTTTGAAAGAATTTATTCAGCAAAATTCTGAGGTGACGTAACCAACTTTTTGGGGTTGATAAACAGATACATTTTGATTAAAAAGTTAAGATTCTTACAATAATTTCAAAACGTCTGCAAGATTTCAAGTATTCAGTTTTGCAACTCTTGATTTAATCAATAAAATAAATTGACTCAGACATAATGACCAGAGACATTTATTCCTAATATAAGTACACAATTTCACAACAATCGGTCCAGTACTCTCGGAGATTATCTGTCTAATAAAAATCCGGGACGGCAGACAGACGGACAGACAGACGGAAATGGGAGACCTATTTCTTCGTCTTCTAGGGGTCATGACAGATCGAGAAAACGTAAAAGTAGAGAGTCGGTCGACGGACTCGATTACAATACTTCCTTTGCTTACGCTCGGGAAGTAAAAATGGTAGTAATCGACTATTTAATTACTATTTTGGTAACAATTTATTTTTAAATATTGTTCGAAATATACTAACAAAAATTTTTTCGGGTGATTCTAAAGTATTATTTGTTAATAGAAAAACTGCGTACTACGTCCACAGATGTAAAAATACTTAGCAGTTTAGAGCAGGCGCGAAAAAACACAGTTCCTTCTTGAGGAATAAGTTCAGGAAAAGGTTTAATCCATAAATTAATTTGAGTTATCTTCGACATTTTGACAGACCTGGATCGCTTTAAATGCTTTCAATGCAAACTTACGATGAAAAATAATAGGATAACGGCCCTTCGACCACGATAAAATATACCATTAATATACTTAAGTAACGAACAAAAATATTGGGAATGAACGGTATTTCCAAGAGTAATTAAGGACCGATTTTACCTCCAAACTATCATAAAACCCAAACCTTTACTAGTTATTTGAAGCTCAGGACAATATTTGCAATAGCAACATTAATCAAATTTCGTCATTCTAGACAAATGCCGATAGATGACAATAATTTTTTTTCAAATTAGCAAAAAAATTGATAAAAATGCAAAATATGCACCTGTTACGTGAAATATGCAACAGAAGGCAAATATATGCAAATATGCAATTTTTTTATAGCTGTATTCTTTTTTAATCAGCATGATTCGTTCACATATTAAATATCAAGACTTATATGGAAAAAATAACGGATACGCAAATTTCATAAAATCCGCTCTCTAATTATTATTATTATTTATATATACATGAGGGAGAGAGTTGCTCTTTCACATGCATCAACTAACGGCAAATGACAATTAACAAGTTGTGAAAACGATTTTATTTTATTTATTTAAAATACTTGATCTCTCTCTCTCTCTCTCTCTCTCTCGGATATGTACGTATATAGATATATAAAAATTGGTCTAAAGAGTTTAGACAGTACTTCCCTCGCTCCTGACCAGGTACGACCATCAGATTTTACAAAAGAGATAAAAAATACGAAATTTAAAGAAGCTCTCATTGATTTCTTTATTAAACATTGGTGTAGTGATGAACTGGTATGTATCATTTGTCGGTAATCAACTGATACATTTGAACTTTCGAAACTGTCATTCTTATCGAACTGTTAATGATATTATACAATCAAATATCAATTTTTAAAAACAACAATAAATTTAATTTCAAGCAGATGAAATAAATGTAAGATATAATGCGTCATTTTTATATATCTGCTCGGGTAGTAGTTAAGATTTTGTTATCAGCTGAAGTGTATAGGTACTCAATAAAAACGTCTGCCGTGATAAATATAATATTTTAAGACTACAATCAACAAAATATATTAATGGCAGACTTGGTCAAAATTAGTTTGAAAATTTTATATTTTTTGGCACTTTCAAAATTGTCTGCCACGATGTTAGACGCGTGATAATGGTCTGCCATGGTTATTTTTTAACAAAAATAAACATATATTTTAAAATTTCCAAATGGCAGACATGGTCAAATGCATTTAAAATTAGTCATTTTTTGATACCTGGCGTACCATTTTTCATTTAACATATCTCATTTTCATTTCCTGTCATTTCTCAGTGCTCATTTCACATTTCACATTTCTCGTTTGATATTTCACATTTATCATTTCTCACTTCGTGTCATTTCTCATTTCATAATTTACATTTCTCATTTTTCATTTTTTCTCATTATTCATTTCCCATTTCTCATTTCTCATTTAACATATCTCATTTTCACTTCGTGTCATATTTCATATTTCTCATTTCTTACAATGTGTCATTTCCCATTTCATAATTCATATTTCTCATTTTTCATTTATTATTCATTTCTCAGTTCTCACTTCACATTTCTCATTTTTCATTTCTCATTTTTCATTCCCCCTCATTGTATCTTTCTCATTTCTCATATTTCTCATTTCATATTTCTCATTTTTCATTTATTATTCATTTCCCAGTTCTCATTTCTCATTTCATATTTCACATTACTCATTTGATATTTCACATTCATCATTTCTCACTTCGTGTTATTTCTCATTTCATAATTTACATTTCTCATTTTTCATTTTTTCTCATTATTTATTTCCCATTTCTCATTTTTCATTTAACATATCTCATTTTCACTTCGTGTCATATTTCATATTTCTCATTTCTCACATACCGTCATTTCTCATTTCATAATTCATATTTCTTATTTTTCATTTATAATTCATTTCTCGGTTCTCATTTCACATTTCCCATTTCTCAATTAACATATCTCATTTTCACTTCGTGTCATATTTCACATTTCTCATTTCTCACAATGTATCATTTCCCATTTCATAATTCATATTTCTCATTTTTCATTTTTTATTCATTTCTCAGTTCTCATTTCACATTTGTCATTTCTCACATCGTGTCATTTCTCATTTCATAATTCATATTTCCATTTTTCATTCCTTCTCACTGTATCTTTCTCATTTATATTCATTATTTATTTCTCACATTTCTCATTTTTCATTTATTATTCATTTCAAAGTTCTCATTTCTCATTTCTCACTTCGTGTTATTTCTCATTTCATAATTTACATTTCTCATTTTTCATTTTTTCTCATTATTTATTTCCCATTTCTCATTTCTCATTTAACATATCTCATTTTCATTTCGTGTTATATTTCACATCTCTCATTTTTCACAACGTGTCATTTCTCATTTGATAACTCATATTTCTCATTTTTCAGTTATTATTCATTTCTCAGTTCTCATTTCACATTTCCCATTTTTCATTTCTCATTTAACATATCTCATTTTCACTTCGTGTCATATTTCACATTTCTCATTTCTCACATCGTGTCATTTCTCATTTCATAATTCATATTTCTCATTTTTCATTCCTTCTCATTGTATCTTTCTCGTTTCTCATGTTTCTCATTTCATATTTCTCATTTTTCATTTATTATTCATTTCCCAGTTCTCATTTCTCATTTCATATTTCACACTACTCATTCGATATTTCACATTTCTCATTTTTCATTTTTTCTCATTATTCATTTCCCATTTCTCATTTATCATTTAACATATCTCACTTTCAGTTCGTGTCATATTTCACATTTCTCATTTCTCACATAGTGTCATTTCTCATTTCACAATTCATATTTCTCATTTTTCATTTATTATTCATTTCTCAGTTCTCACATCACATTTCCCGTTTCTCATTTAACATATCTCATTTTCACTTCGTGTCATATTTCACATTTCTCATTTTTCACAATGTGTCATTTCCCATTTCATAATTCATATTTCTCATTTTTCATTTATTATTCATTTCTCAGTTCTCATTTCACATTTCTCATTTTTCATTCCCCCTCATTGTATCTTTCTTATTTCTCATATTTCTCATTTTTCATTTTCCAGCTCTGATTTCATATTTCACATTTCTCATTTCTCACTTCGTGTCATTTCTCATTTCATAATTCATATTTCTCATTTTTCATTTATTATTCATTTCTCAGTCCTCATTTCTCACATTTGTCGTTTCTAACATTTCTCATCATCCTAACATCTCGTATTTCTCATATTTCGTTTATTATTCATTTCTCAGTTCTTATTTCTCATTTTATATTTCATATTTCACATTTCTTATTTCTCACTTCGTGTCATTTCTTATTTCATAATTCATATTTCTCATTTTTCATTTATTATTCATTTCTCAGTTCTCATTTCTCACATTTATCGTTTCTAGCATTTCTCATCATCCTAACATCTCGTATTTCTCATTTTTCGTTTATTATTCATTTCTCAGTTCTTATTTCTCACTTCGTGTTATTTCTCATTTCATAATTCATATTTCTCATTTTTCATTTCTTCTCATTTCATCTTTCTCATATTTCTTATTTCTCGTTTATTATTCATTTCGCAGTTCTCATTTCTCATTTCATAGTTCACATTTCTCACTTCGTGTCGTGTCTCATTTTTCATTTCTTCTCATTCTTCAGTTCCCATTTCACATATCTCATTCCTCATTTCGTGTCATTTTTCATTTCTTCTCATTTCACCTTTCTCATTTCACACATTCATCGTTTCTCACATTTCTCACCATCCTAATTTCTCATATTTCTCATTTATCATTTCCCATTTCTCATTGTCCATATTTTTCATTTCTCATTTCACATATCGCATTTCTCACTTCGTGTTACTTCTCATTTCATCTCTCTCATTTCTCAGATTTGTTGTTTCCCATATTTTTTATTTCTTCTGATTCCTCACTTTTCTCGTTTCATGACTCATATTTCTCATTCCACATTCCTCATTCATCATTTCTTATTTCATAATTCTCACATTTTGCATTACAATTTCCTATTTTATATTTCTCATTTCATAATCCATATTTCTCAATCCAAACATTTCTCACATTTTTCATTTATCATTTCCTCTTTCTTCTCATTTCTTATTTCACATCTGAATTTCTCATTTAGCATTTCCCATTTCGCTTCACATTCTACATTTCCCATTTCCAGTTTCGCAGCTGGCACTTCGCATTTCTCATTTTACATTTCGGATTTCGGATTTCTTTTTCGAATCCCTCATTTCACATTTTGCTTTACCTTTCACATTCTCGATTTCTCATTTCTCATTTTGCATTCCGCATTTCCCATTTCGCAGTTCGAATTTCTCATTACGCATTTTTTATTTCCTATTTCGCTTCGCATTCCACATTTCACTTTTCGCATTTCTCGTTTCTCATAAATCATTTCTTATTTCGCATTGATCATTTCTCATTACTCATTTTACATTTCTCATTGCCCATTTTGCTACGCATTCCGTATTTCTCATTTCACACTTGCATTACTAGCAAATTTAACGTTTATAAGTCAATAATTTCTGACATCTGTCATTTTTGATGATATGTACCATAGAAATAATATTATATGGAAGTAACTTAGAGAGAGACGCGCGTTGCCAACACAGTGGGACAGAGATAGGGCTCTCTGGGTGGCAAAACATTGACGCGAAGCTGCAGAGCACTGTGTTTCTGGCGGTTTCTTTCGTGCTGTCGCATGGTGTTTAAAGGTGTATTTTTGCAAATTTACGCTTTTTAGGCTCAAGTTACCGTATTTAAATGACTACAGTCTTCTTAAGTTGTATTTTATCGAACTATTTGTTAAACATCGTGAAATCGTGTTGTGCGTATAATTGCAAAGAACGTGCAAAGAAAGCAATCCTGTTTCATTTCATAGGCAATAATCACATATAGAGACGAAGGATTTCGTAATTATAATTTAAAAATTTTGTTAGATTTCCTAAACATTCCGAATTACGAAAAAAATGGATTGTTGCTACAAAAAGAGGGAATTTTATATCTATTGATTATTGTTTTAGTTATTTGTACGTGGATTTAGAAAATAGATTTTGCTAGAAAATTCCACCCTCTTTAATATGTTCAATTTAATTAGGCACCCTGTCACTTTTATCGAAAGTTTAATTAATTTTATCCTAAAAATTTCAGATTTACCAATGAACATACACTACAAAATTAGTTAACTTGTAGAAGATTATTGTATTAACTGAATTCGTAATATATTGTAGATTGTGTATACATTTTATTTTATTAAAAGACTATCTCCACCACTTAACATGATTTTTGTTGTTTAATATTTCACATAATTTTAATGTAAACTGTAAAAATATAGTTTTCATTAACAAACGTTTGTTATAATTGATTGTTTGAACAAATTCGTAAGAAAACGTATTAATTCCCGTTCAAATGAAGCGTTTTTTGCCACCCAGCACGTGCTAGTGGTCAGCCGTCCTTTTCCCACTGATGCCATAACAACTCTTGCTATTTCTTTCTTGTGTTGATTACACTCGCTCGCGTATGGAAACGTATACAAGGCTCCATCCACTCCTTTATTAGATCAATGATATGTACACAATATACCCTCATTCTCTGCTCTCGTAGGGATATAACCCAAACTGTATTATTGGTTGCCTAAAGCAAATTTTTAGCTACCTTTACGAATTGTATTACAGGCTTGCCAACTTTAAGGTAACTTCAACAACAACTCCTACGGATATTTAGACAACGCTGTGATAATGTATTATACAGTAGCGGTCATTTCTACGGAACCACTCGATAAAAAGTCAAGTTGGTAGCCCTGTCATCTAGTACTTTACGCCGAACGCGGTTGGTAGCGGTAGTTGACATGGCAATCGAAACTAGCACAACACGAATGTTTCGGTTGCCCCCAGTTATGCCGCACTGTATCCCGTGCAGACTGTATGTTCTGTTCATCTATTTATTAAAATAAAATATCTACATTGACAATGGGGCCATCTAACCTGTCAAATTTTTGACACATATGTTTTCCCCCAGAAACCCGTCAAGGTCACTTACACCAAACAAATTTTGAAAATTTACACTAGGGAGTGGTTCTATAGAAAAGATCGCGACTTTAGATATGATAACATGTCTTCTTCCAAAGAACCGCATGGTAAACTAATGCGAGCAGAAAGTGTAGAAATTAAGCCAACAACAATATTAACCCTTATACAGGGTCATTATAAAATATTGTAGTCGAAGAAGGCCATGATTTTGGTGACATTTTGTGCCGCCTTTTTCAGTTTTGTGGAAAGGATTACACTAATATTGGAATTTTTATTTTTAGCGCCACATTAGTTGACATTAGCACCAGTGTTGCCACTTCTACCGAATTTTCGGTAGATCTACCGATTTTGGGCTCTGTCTACCGATCTACCGATTGAAACACAAAATCTACCGAAAAGTCTACGATAATTCAAGAATTTATTTTTAATGTATTTATAAATTTTCAATAATTTTTTTTATATAATTCTATTTCTTAATATTTTTTTCAGTATAGATTTAGTTCTGCGGATTTGTTTAGTTCCCTCTATTACGCACCAGCGTAACCACTATACATTTTTACAGATAGCGCCAAATATCTATTCTTTTTAAGCGCGTTATAATTAAAAGGGGATTTTTTTTTAATTAGTTAGACAAAATTCAGTATATCCCCGAAACAGTTCAGCACCTGAGGCAATAATTAAGGGGAATATTATAGTTTCATTGTGTTTTTATTTTTAACAAAATGTTCCTACTACCTTTAGCATGCTTACTCATAGATATATTTTTTTAAATGATCTATGTTAATATTTGTTTTTTATTTGTTTCTTTTTAATAACAAAATATTTCTACCTTCTTCATATATGATAAAAAAAAAAACGTACCTATTATTTATGTGTAATACCTTTTCTATCACAAAAAACCGATCTACCGAAAAAATGCCGAAATTTACCGAAAATTATCCAAGAAATCTACCGATAGTAAGTAAAGCGGCGTGGCAACGCTGATTAGCACAGACATTATTAGTTCTGTCAGATGTCAATAATTTTTTCGTTTGTACTGGTACGTTTTCCCTCACTTTGTGCGTTAATTGACTTGTCTTGTTTTCATTTTTGCTGTCTTCCCCATTGTTAGAACTTTAATAAGTGTCTCAAAAAACAGTTTTTATCAAAACTACAGATCATTGTGGAATAATCTCAGGTAATGAACAGAGAGGAATAACTATGGTTAGTGTTACAAATGATTTTTTTAGTTCTTTGGCGCAATCATCATGCCTATTACCGTAATGGGGTGTTAAATGAGGATGGGGATGGAGTGTACTCTGTGGAGGCGTCTAAAAACGAGTATCTAGTGAAATGTTCTGTTGTCATTGATGAAGAATCTTTGAAGACGCTATATGGCGAATTATGGCCAGATTTAACGACACTGGTAGCATTTCTAAGTGAAAACCGACGGGGAGACCTCAAGTTAGTGAAGACGTTGTTGAAGATTTAAGGATGAGAATGGAACAAAGTCCGAATAAAGCTTTGTCAAAAATCTTTACTGTCCGGAGTACCATACAGCCCATGTCAGAAAATCGTAAAAGAGAAGTTACATATGCATCCATACAAGATTTTGTTGGTTCAGGAGCTGCAACCAGCTGATTTTCCTTGCCGCGTTGGGTATTGTAGTTGGTTTCAAGCTGATATGGACGATAACGGGATTCTCGATTTGTCGTTCTTTTCTGATGAAGCCTGGTTTCATCTGTTAGGCTATTATGTCAACAGACAGAACTTCAGAATTTGGTGTATAGAAAATACTCACGCTTTTGAAGAAACACCATCACACGCAATGAAGGTTGGTGTGTGGTTAGCTGTTTCCAGACGACGATTCATAGGCCTGATACTTTTTCAAGTAAATGAATGTGATCAATAAACAAAATTAGATGTAGAAAGTGTATGTAGGTACTGCAATAAAGTTTTTTATTTTCAGTAACTTTCATTTTTCTTTCGGTGTTAGTTGCATTTTCTTAATTTAAAACTTACTTCAACTTACTGTTTAGTAATAATTGTAATTTTACTATTAGGAAAGTTAAAAATCTTTATTAAACATTCTGTTGTTTCAAGAGATCTCATAATCATCTACAGAACTCTTAACACTATGCTCCTGAAATTTTATTGGTTTTTTCATCTTTTTTGTTATAGAAATTTTGAAAAATCTTGATATTAGGATGGCCATGTGGGCGTGTTTTGGGTAGAACCTCTTTGACATTCCTGTTATGCAGATCTGGCATGTTTCAGATATCTAGAAACTGCAAAGCTGAAGGTAATGTTTGGACATAGCAGTTTTCACCTATTGTAGGGATGAAGATCAAGGCTTTCAGTTGTAAGGTGACCAGACGTACTCCTTTGAGGAGGACAGTCCTCCTTTCATGTATGCTGTCCTCCTAGCGTAAATGTCCTCCTCGTGTCCTCCTCAAATAAAAAATATCCTCCTTTTTGATTGATCAATTAAGTTGCTTTACTTTTTTACGGTTTACGTTAGTTCTATGGTAAATTAATTTAAATCTAGAAAATTTACTGTAGTTGTGTTCGTATTCCGAGTGCAAACCTCAGTGAATGGACAAAACATACAGAAGATCTTGATGTTATGAATTGGACTTTACTGAGATCAAATTTTACGTGGGAAGAAGTTCAGACGACGATACAATTTGCATTGGAAAAATGTAATTGTGTTATTGACGACAATCGTTTATTCGACGCAATACGGAGATTACAAATTTATTGCAACACAAAATTTGAAGAGTGGAACGAACAAAAAATGGACTGTGATAAAAGATGGCTTGATGTATTCAACCATTTTAAAAATCAGTATATTCCGTGTGAAAATTTAAAAATATTAGTTGAATTATTTCTTTGTTTGCCAGGCACAAACGAGTCGGTCGAAAGAGTCTTCTCCATTGTTAATGACGTTTGGACTACCGAAAAATCGCGCTTAACAGTAGAGACTCTTTCGGCAATGACTGTTGTAAAATGTAACATTAATATGACATGTCAGGAGTTTTCTAAAATGTTATCAGAAAATGAAGTACTTTAAAAAAAAAAACATTCTAGTGATAAGTATACATAGTAATTTCTATAGTTTACCTTATTAACCCATGTAAATTAGTATTAAAAAGTTAAAAAAAATCCATGTGTATTTTATTATTATTATTACGCGTCCTCCTCAGCAATTTTGAAATTCTGGTCACCTTATCAGTTGTGTTTTTTCAAGAGAAAAGCACCGGTCACAAACCATGTCTGCACCAATATTTTGACGATTCCTTACAATTTACAAACAGAACTTTCGCGGGATCACAACTTTGGCAAAATTATTTACTGCAAAAACTCATTAGGTACTCATAGTATTCGTTAACTGTGATAAGACTTGCTCTGCCATTGTCCATTACGTGATTTTTCACAACTTTTACCTTCAGGGTACCTATAAAAATGTAATTTTTTAAATAATTACCGTGTTCATTGGTTTCGACAAACTTAACCTCACTTTTTGGATTTCATTATTTGAAAAATTATTGCTTCTTTGCAAAACAGACCAGATGATTTATTCTGTTCAACTCCAATCGACTTTCCAAGGTGTAATTCATGACAAAGCCCTTAAACGTTTTTCATAGGTGAGTTGACTACAGTATTTTATAATGACCCTGTATAAATCAGAAATAAATTTTCCAATTTGTTATTTTTTCCTTCAACTGATTGTTTCCTAGCAGTATAGACATTCAATAAACGCAACACCTTAAGTTTCGAAAACTTAATGCACAAAAAACAAACATAACCTGGAATTTAGTTACTTTTCAAGTTAATCCTTGATTGAAAAATAATCATAGTTACAATGGCACCCGTTACCAAAGCAACGACACCATTATAAAAACAAAAAATCAACACACCTTGTTTGTCAATGTTCCGAAAGTCACATTTCTTCCGTCAATTTTTTTTGTTGCTGTTACTAAGAATCAGATAATGGACCCTGAAGAAAGAAATTTGAGCTTCAACGAAACCACCAAAAAGTGGCATTGGTCTCCACCTAAGACAATAGAATACCACAGGCGTGACCACCGGGAGACGCTAGACCTGCTGAAAAAACTAATTCAGTGCCCGGGTAAGTAGCACATGCGCAGAAATATTTTACAGTTACACACGGGTTTTTCAAGCGTGAAAACGGCACTACCATTTACTAATTTGTATTTGTTCAACTTGAACTACTTGCTTAGACCTCCAAGTGGAACACATTGCTCCCCTACGACCCATGCCCAAACCCTTACCCCTAGCCCTCAACTCCCTAAAAACCGAGTCTGCTGTCGAATCCATGTTCCCGTTCGGCAGCACCCTGGACCCCAAACCCCCCAAATTCGAACTCATGGAAACCTACCTCACCCCCAACAAAAACAACAAAAAGTGGGTAAAAGCCAAACTTATCCACGTCGGCGAAGACGTCGTCCACCTCGCCGACAACCAAACCTTCAACGACATAATAACCACCAAAAAAAACATAGCCTACCCTGAACCGCCCACCCGAGTCCTAGAGGTTGGCAGCCGTGTCGTGGCTTTGAAAAAACAACTATCGACCACCGGCGAACTGTCACGAGGACGACGCAAGCACGAAAAGGGCGTGGTTATGGAATTTCCAACCAACCAGAACCTACAAAGGTCTGTCAAAGTAACGACTCGGCGCGTGTAATGTCGCGATTGGTTGTAGATATTTGGTGGTTTTCGACGACGGCGACTGGGCTTACGTGAAGCCGGATGAAGTGTGGCTTCTGTGTTATCAAAGTCCGAGGGCTTGGGACGACGTACCTGAGGAAAATAAGCACATCGTGAGGTACTTTTTACACGGGTTATATCAAGCAATAACGGACTTCGAAAAGGGTGATTTGGTCGTGTACGAAATGAGACCCAATGGTAAGTTACGTGGTATGACTAACACGTTTTTTTATGACACTTTTCAGAATACCAACATGGCGTCGTTATAAAAGTTGACGTTTCTATCTTGTACGTGTGGTTTTCTAAATATTGTAAGTGTGTGACACTTTATAAAGGTCTTGCAAGTTTTAGAGGTTGTTGACAGTTTGTTCTATTTTTAATAAATAATTTATTTTATTTGTGTTATTACGATTAAAATTAGTACATCGCCAGGAGACACTCTGTTATCACCACAGTAGATCAGTAACGAAACTTCAGCAATATTTGCGGAACGGGTACACAAAAATAAAAATGGGTGGCATGTACTAGTGACATTGGCCACTTTTTTCTTTCTTATAAATTATTAATATATTCAAGCAAAACATTTTTATTCAATTTTGACGTTTTAAACTGCGTTTATTAAATCCTTAACAAGTCTGACAAATAAGTTGTTATCCACAAGTGAATTGCAAAATTTTTATTTCACTCTTAATATTTTTAAATCACTCACAAAAAAATAAAAAACAACCTCAGGAACATAAATATTTTGCTTATTATTTTTAATAGTTTTCACAGAATACAATTTATTTACAATTTTCACTAAAAGGTTGCTGCAACTAAATCAGTATTGTTTGACATATGTATTTGTTTGGCTCTGTGAGACGTCAATTTGGGAATTGTATAAATCCCACACCAATATAATTCCAAAGTGTGTTTCGGAAACTATTTACTACAGATTATTTCGATACGAGTGCAAGAACCAACTGTGAAACACTATTTTATTTGAAATGAAAAATTTGCTAAGGTGTTCTTTTAAACAAACTTCCACAACACATCTCCCCTGTATTCCAGCCTCTTCAACAATCATTAAGTGATGTGAGTTACCGGAAACTCACCTTGAAAGAACACAACTGTTTATGGTATGTTTGTGGATACTCATTAATATGAAAATTCTTACACCACCACTTCTGCGAAGTTTGTTGTGAACTTTGCACATTCTTACGAAGTGGTACATACAGGTATATATGTATATAACCCCGGAACTTTGGCACGGTCGGCACACTATGGCAACACTGTAGTAGATCAAACGCATAAATTAGTCAGTTTCGCACATAAGGAAAATACGGCATAGTTCAGCCCCTCGACGATAGATGGCCAAACAAAATTTAATTATATTTAAAAGGCACTTTGGCATTCTTATACGTAACACAAAAGGATTTGTGTTACGTATAAGAATATTCTAAGTACGTCACCCCTAGAATTACTTTTTTAAAAAATAAAACATTTCGACACAATTGTTTGTATCTGGAAATTCAAAGTGGTTTTAGATGTTCCAATAGCCCAAGTCAAGCGGAAATTGAAACCTTTAACAAATAGAAAATACTAGGGAAGTAAAGGCATTATTTGTTGTCTTTATTTCGCATTTTGCTAACAGTGACCGGGACTAAAGTGTGTGCCAAACTACCTGTTGTATGCGTTCGGTACGCATTTAACAGGGAGTTTCGCATGACATTTATTTTCCCCCAAAATTTTAAATCAAAAAGGAAGTGATTTTTAAGAACAAAACACTCTATGTTACTCATAAGAATATTCTAAGCACGCTGATTATACTGTATTTGCTTAAAAAACTAGGAATTTCTATGGGATAGATTGTATCTGGGTGTGCTAATGGTTTTCGATGTTCCAATAGCCCAATTCAAGCGGGAATTAATATTACCTACAAGATATTCCTAATATAAATACAAAATTTGACAACAATCGGTGGCTCGTAGATTATCTGTATCATAATTCATAAAAATCCGGGACCGCAGACAGATGTACAGACAGACGGCCAGACAGACAGAAACGGGACACCTTCGTACTGTAGGTGTCACGGAAGGTAGAGAAAACGTAAAAGTAGAGAAAACCGCTTTTTTTAGATTTACAGTTTTGTGGAAAAATACAAATCATGCGAAACTGCCTGTTAAATACGTACCGCATGCATGCAACAGGCATTTTGGCACAAACTTATTTACCTGACAGTGTCAGCAAAATGCGAAAATTATGACAATTAATGACGTTTTTAGTTTCCAAGTATGCCACTCTTGCTGAAATTTTAAATTTTCGCTTGAATTGGTCCATTACACCATTAAAAACCTCTAATTAGTTTGTCCAATAAATACGTAAATCCCTGGCAATTTAAGCAAAATGCTAAAGTAGTGAAACTTAATTTTGTTTTTACTTCCCTAATCACTTCTGTTTGCTAAAGATGTCAATTTCCGCCTGAGTGGGTCTGTTAGGACATCAGCACCCACTTAACATGTCCAGACACAATTCATAAAGTGGAAATATACTTTTTTTTTTAAACACATACTGCAGACTACTTACATTTAACTTGCTCAGAATATTCTTATGCGTAATATGAAGCCTTTTGTTGTTAAAAATCCCTTTTTTTGATGATGAAATATTATAGGAAAAAAAAACATGCGAAACTGCATGTTAAATACGTACCGTATGCATGCAACAGGCAGTTTAGCACCAAAGATACCTGTCAACGTCATCAAAATACGAAAATTATTCCAATTAATTACACCCTAACTTCCCTAGTATCTCCTGTTTGTTTAAGATGTAAATTACAGTTTGTATTAGGCTATTGAAACATTAATAAACCGATTATTACGTTCAAATACATTACTTACTGCAGAAGTTGCTTGTTTTCGAAAAAATTCAGTAAGTACTGCATTATGCGTACTGTACGCAAGCAGCAACAGTTTGACACACACGCTAAAATTTATCAAAATGTCATAGTCAGCAAAGTGAGAGAATTATGACAATTAATGACGTTTTTAATTTCTAAGGGTGGGTTTTTCCATCTCTAGTTAACTTACGGTTTAACCTAACTCACAGTTAACTAGGCCTGCAGTGTTTTTCCATTTTCGTTAACTAACAGTTTAAAGTTAACTTCTAATTTCATTTAACCAGAACTCAAAGTATCAGTTAACTAATAGTTTCATATTTTGACGTTTGATTTTATAAAACAGTCATCAGTAAAATGATGGATTTCATCGATATTAACGTTTATAGCGACGATGAGGAGGTGCCTGTACGAAAACAAAGAATTTTAAGGGAACGTATAAACCATTTTGAAAAATGGGATAGAAAAGAATTTGTCGAAGTTTGTATAAATGAATAAAGACCAGCGAACAGTAAGATAAATATATTGCTAGTGACAAGTGTTAGATAAATAAGAATAATAAGAATGGAATAGTATATGACCGTGCGGTCGAGATAGTTGAATGTTAGTTACGAATTGAGAATTGAGAATTGAATGTGTACGAATGAGTTAAGAATTAAGAATGAATGCTACCCTGTGTTTCAAGGTGGGGGTGGCTCTGGCTCCCACCCTTACGGGTGGGGAGGGGTGAAACAGGTCCCCGCCAGAGGCTCTAACAGAATTCTTACAAAGATAAACGTTTGCAACTTTTTTTTTAAATTGGCGCATTTGCATTTTAAAATTTGGACCCCTTTAAATTGCCCCCAACAGTGGAATTGAATTCATCTGCAATGGTACGCCAGGAATTTGCCTTCTGCTCCCATGTTACCTGGCCACTTTTTTTGCATTCAATTATATTTCTATTTTTATGAACCAATTGGCTCAAAATCCTTTCCTCTTCTTTCGTAAAGTTAGAACACCGCTTTGTTTTCTCTGTGTTACTCATTTTTGTACAAAATAATCACACCAGAAGAATTTGAATGACATTTATCACAATAAACAACAGATTTGTGAAACGTTGCCATAGATACCAAATATAAATCATAGTTAACTGTTAGTTTTCTAACCAGATTTACAAATTTGTTGGAAAAACGCATTCAAAATTAACTGCTAGTTAACTTGGAGTTAAAGTTAACTAAAAGTTACGAAACCAGAGGTTAACTACATTTTGGAAAAACCCACCCTAAGTATATCACTTTTGCTGAAATTTTAAGTTTTCGCTTGAATTGGACTTTTACACCATTAAAAACCTCTAATTAGTTTGTCCAATAAATACGTAAATCCCTGGCAACTTAAGCAAAATGCGAAAGTAATGAAACTTAATTTTGTTTTTACTTCCCTAATCACTTCTGTTTGCTAAAGATGTCAATTTCCGACTGAGTAGGTCTGTTAGGACATCAGCACCCACTTAACATGTCCAGACACAATTCATAATGTAGAAATATTCTTTTTTTTTAATAACAAAACATAGACTGCATAACACTTACACTTAGCTTGCTCAGAATATTCTCACGCGTAATATAAAATCTTTTGTTGTTAAAAATCCCTTTTTTTAAAGATGAATTATTTTAGGAAAATATAAAAATCATGCGAAACTGCCTGTTAAATACGTACCGTATGCATGCAACAGGCAGTTTGGCACCCAAAATACCTGTCAAGGTCATCAAAATACGAAAATAATTACAATTAATTACACCCTTACTTCCCTAGTATCTCCTGTTTGTTTAAGATGTAAACTCCAGTTTTTATTAGGCTTTTGAAACATTAATAAACCGATTATTTCGTTCAGATACATTATTTACTGCAGAAGTTGCTTGTTTTCGAAAAAATTAAGTAAGTACTGCATATTGCGTACTGCACGCAAGCAGCAATATTCTAACCATTTTTGACGCACACGTTAAAATCTATCAAAATATCATAGTCAGCAAAATGCGAAAATTATGACAATTAATGACGTTTTTAGATTCCAAGTATGTCACTCTTGCTGAAATTTTAAATTTTCGTTTGAATTGGACAATTACACCATTAAAAACCTCTAATTAATTTGTCCTATAAATACGTAAATCCCTAGCAACTTAAGCAAAATGCGGAAGTAGTGAAACTTAATTTTGTTTTTACTTCCCTAATCACTTCTGTTTGCTAAAGATGTCAATTTCCGACTGAGTAGGTCTGTTAGGACATCAGCACCCACTTAACATATCCAGACACAATTCATAATGTAGAAATATACTTTATTTTTAATAACAAAACATATACTGCATATTACTTACACTTAGCTTGCTCAGAATATTCTTACGCGTAATATAAACTCTTTTGTTGTTAAAAATCCCTTTTTTTAGAGATGAAATATTTTAGGAAAAAATGAAAATCATGCGAAACTGCCTGTTAAATGAGTACCGTATGCATGCAACAGGCAGTTTGGCACCAAAGATACCTGTCAAGGTCATCAAAATACGAAAATTATTACAATTAATTACACCTTTACTTCCCTAGTATCTCCTGTTTGTTTAAGATGTAAATTACAGTTTGTATTAGGCTATTGAAATATTAATAAACCGATTATTACGTTCAAATACATTACTTACTGCAGAAGTTGCTTGTTTTCGAAAAAATTAAGTAAGTACTGCATTATGCGTACGTACGCAAGCAGCAACAGTTTGACACAGACGCTAAAATTTATCAAAATGTCACAGTCAGCAAAATTTTTTTTTATTTTATTTTATTTTATTCAAATGAGAAAATTATGACAATTAATGACGTTTTTAATTTCTAAGTAAATCACTTTTGCTGAAATTTTAAGTTTTCGCTTGAATTGGACTTTTACACCATTAAAAACCTCTAATTAGTTTGTCCAATAAATCCGTAAATCCCTGGCAACTTAAGCAAATTGAGAAAGTAGTGAAACTCAAGTTTGTTTTTACTTCCCTAACCACTTCTGTTTGCTAAAGATGTCAATTTCCGACTGAGTGGTTCTGTTAGGACATCAGCATCCATTTAAGATGTCCAGACACAATTCATAATGCAGAAATATTCTTTTTTTTTAATAAAAAAACATATACTGCAAAATACTTACACTTAGTTTGCTCAGAATATTCTTACGCGTAATATAGAGTCTTTTGTTGTTAAAAATCCCTTTTTTTAACGATGAAATATTTTAGGAAAAAATAAAAATCATGCGAAACTGCCTGTTAAATGCGTACCGCATGCATGCAATAGGCAGTTTGGCACCCAAGATACCTGTCAAGGTCATTAAAATGCGAAAATTATTACAAGTAATTACACCCTTACTTCCCTAGTATCTCCTGTTTGTTTAAGATGTAAACTCCAGTTTGTATTAGGTTATTGAAACATTAATAAATCGATTTTTACGTTCAGATACATTATTTACTGCAGAAGTTGCTTGTTTTCGAAGAAATTAAGTAAGTACTGCATTATGCGTACTGTACGCAAGCAGCAACAATTTGACACACACGCTCAAATTTATCAAAATGTCACAGTCAGCAAAATGAGAAAATTTTGACAATTAATGACGTTTTTAATTTCTAAGTATATCACTTTTGCTGAAATTTTAAGTTTTCGCTTGAATTGGACTTTTACACCATTAAAAACCTCTAATTAGTTTGTCCAAGAAATACGTAAATCCCTGGCAACTTAAGCAAAATGCGAAAGTAGTGAAACTTAATTTTGTTTTTAATTCCCTAACCACTTCTGTTTGCTAAAGATGTCAATTTCCGACTGAGTAGGTCTGTTAGGACATCAGCATCCATTTAACATGTCCAGACACAATTCATAATGCAGAAATTTCCTTTTTTTTTATAAAAAAACATATACAGCATAATACTTACACTTAGTTTGCTCAGAATATTCTTACGAGTAATATAAAGTCTTTTGTTGTTAAAAATCCCTTTTTTTAGAGATGAAATATTTTAGGAAAAAATAAAAATCATGCGAAACTGCCTGTTAAATGCGTACCGTATGCATGCAACAGGCAGTTTAGCACCAAAGATACCTGTCAAGGTCGGTCATCAAAATACGAAAATTATTACGATCAATTACACCCTTACTTCCCTAGTATCTTCTGTTCGTTTAAGATGTAAATTGCAGTTTGTATTAGGCTTTTGAAACATTAATAAACCGATTATTACGTTCAGATACATTATTTACTGCAGAAGTTGCTTGTTTTCGAAAAAATTAAGTAAGTACTGCATTATGCGTACTGTACGCAAGCAGCAACAGTTTGACACACACGCTAAAATTTATAAAATGTCATAGTCAGCAAAATGAGAAAATTTTGACAATTAATGACATAGTCAGCAAAATGAGAAAATTTTGACATTTAATGACGTTTTTAATTTCTAAGTATATCACTTTTGCTGAAATTTTAAGTTTTCGCTTGAATTGGACCATCCCACCATTAAAAATCTCTAATTAGTTTGTCCAATAAATACGTAAATCCATGGCAACTTAAGCTAAATGCGAAAGTGGCGAAACTTAATTTTGTATTTACTACCTTAACCACTTCTCTTTGCTAATGATGTGAATTTCCGACTAAGTAGGTCTGTTAGGACATCAGCACCCACTTAACATGTCCAGACACAATTCATAAAGTAGAAATATATTTTTTTTTAATAACAAAACATATACTGCATAATACTTACACTTAACTTGCTCAGAATATTCTTACGCGTAATATAGGGTCTTTGTTGTCAAAAATCCCTCTTTTTAACCATGAAATATTTTAGGAAAAAATAAAAATCATGCGAAACTGCCTGTTAAATGCGTGCCGTATGCATGCAACAGGCAGTTTGGCACCCAAGATACCTGTCAAGGTCATAAAAATACGAAAATTATTACAATTAATTACACCCTTACTTCCCTAGTATCTCCTGTTTGTTTAAAATGTAAATTACAGTTTGTATTAGGCTCTTGAAACATTAATAAACCGATTATTACGTTCAAATACATTATTTACTGCAGAAGAGTTGCTTGTTTTCCAAAAAATTAAGTATGTACTGCATAATGCGTACTGTACGCAAGCGGCAACAGTTTGACACACACGTTAAAATTTATCAAAATGTCATAGTGTGCAAAATGAGAAAATTATGACAATTAATGACGTTTTTAATTTCTAAGTATATCACTTTTGCTGAAATTTTAAGTTTTCGCTTGAATTGGACCATTACACCATTAAAAACCTCTAATTAGTTTGTCCAATAAATACGTAAATCCATGGCAACTTAAAACTAAATGCGAAAGTAGTGAAACTTAATTTTGTTTTTACTTCCTTGACCACTTCTGTTTGCTAATGATGTGAATTTCCGACTGAGTAGGTCTGTTAGGACATCAGCACCCACCTAACATGTCCAGACACAATTCATAATGTAGAAATATACTTTTTTTTAAATAACAAAACATATACTGCATAATATTTACACTTAGCGTGCTCAGAAGTTTTTGTTGTTAAAACTCCCTTTTTTTAGAGATGAAATATTTTAGGAAAAAATAAAAATCATGCGAAACTGCCTGTTAAATGCGTACCGTATGCATGCAACAGGCAGTTTGGCACCAAAGATACCTCTCAAGGTCATCAAAATACGAAAATTATTACAATTAATTACACCCTTCCTTCCCTAGTATCTCCTGTTTGTTTAAGATGTAAATTGCAGTATGTATTAGGCTTTTGAAATATTAATAAACCGATTATTACGTTCAGATACATTATTTACTGCAGAAGTTGCTTCTTTTCGAAAAAATTAAGTAAGTACTGCATTATGCGTACTGTACGCAAGCAGCAACAATTTGACACGCACGCTCAAATTTATCAAAATGTCACAGTCAGCAAAATGAGAAAATTTTGACAATTAATGACGTTTTTAATTTCTAAGTATATCACTTTTGCTGAAATTTTAAGTTTTCGCTTGAATTGGACTTTTACACCATTAAAAACCTCTAATTAGTTAGTCCAAGAAATACGTAAATCCCTGGCAACTTAAGCAAAATGCGAAAGTAGTGAAACTTAATTTTGTTTTTAATTCCCTAACCACTTCTGTTTGCTAAAGATGTCAATTTCCGACTGAGTGGGTCTGTTAGGACATCAGCATCCATTTAACATGTCCATACACAATTCATAATGCAGAAATATTCTTTTTTTTTTAATAACAAAACATATCCAGCATAATACTTACACTTAGCTTGCTCAGAATATTCTTACGCGTAATATAAAGTCTTTTGTTGTTAAAAATCCCTTTTTTTAACGATGAAATATTTTAGGAAAAAATAAAAATCATGCGAAACTGCCTGTTAAATGCGTACCGTATGCATGTAACAGGCAGTTTGGCACCAAAGATACCTGTCAAGGTCGGTCATCAAAATACGAAAATTATTACAATCAATTACACCCTTACTTCCCTAGTATCTCCTGTTTGTTTAAGATGTAAATTGCAGTTTGTATTAGGTTATTGAAACATTAATAAACCGATTTTTACGTTCAGATACATTATTTACTGCAAAACTTGCTTGTTTTCGAAAAAATTTAGTAAGTACTGCATAATGCGTACTGTACGCAAGCAGCAACAGTTTGACACACACGTTAAAATCAACCAAATGTCCTAGTCAGCAAAATGCGAAAATTATAACAATTAATGACGTTTTTAATTTCTAAGTGTATCACATTTGCGGAAATTTTCAATTTTCGCTTGAATTGGACCATTACACCATTAAAAATCTCCAATTAGTTTCTCCAATAAATACGTAAATCCCTGGCAACTTAAGCAAAATGCGAAAGTAGGGAAACTTAATTTTGTTTTTACTTCCCTAACCACTTCTGTTTGCTAAAGATGTCAATTTCCGACTGAGTAGGTCTGTTAGGACATCAGCATCCATTTAACATGTCCAGACACAATTCATAAAGCAGAAATTTTCTTTTTTTTTTATAAAAAAAACATATACAGCATAATACTTACACTTAGTTTGCTCAGAATATTCTTACGAGTAACATAAAGTCTTTTGTTGTTAAAAATCCCTTTTTTTAGAGATGACATATTTTAGGAAAAAATAAAAATTATGCGAAACTGCCTGTTAAATGCGTACCGTATGCATGCAACAGGCAGTTTGGCACCAAAAATACCTGTCAAGGTCGGTCATCAAAATACGAAAATTATTACAATCAATTACACCCTTACTTCCCTAGTATCTCCTGTTTGTTTAAGATGTAAATTGCAGTTTGTATTAGGCTTTTGAAACATTATTAAACCGATTATTATGTTCAGTTACATTATTTACTGCAGAAGAGTTGCTAGTTTTCGAAAAAATTAAGTATGTACTGCATAATGCGTACTGTACGCAAGCGGCAACAGTTTGACACACACGTTAAAATTTATCAAAATATCAAAGTCAGCAAAATGAGAAAATTATGACAATTAATGACGTTTTTAATTTCCAAGTATATGACTTTTGCTGAAATTTTAAGTTTTCGCTTGAATTGGACCATTGCACCATTAAAAAATTGGTCTAAAGAGTTTCGACAGTACTTCCCTCGCTGTCGGAAACGTGACGACTGCATGCCTATTATGTTTTTTTTTTCGCAGTGGATTTCAAAGAATTCGGTTTTGTTGTTTCTGAGTAAATCAGTAAAATAAATTTACGCATTCATTAATTTTTTTGAGTCACCCTGTATATGCAAATCCAAAAAATATGAATGGAGTGATAGATCACAAGTACAGACTCATCATATTTTGTACATTTTAGATATGATTTATTCGGCAAACTTTCGAGCTGACGTCATCAATTTTTTGGAGGGGATAAGCAAATGTATTTTGACTAAACATTTATTATGCTCTTTATAACCTTAAAACATCTGCAAGATTTCAAAGCATTCGGTTTTGCAGTTCATGATTAAATCGAAAAAATAAATTTACGCATTCATTAATTTTTTTGAGTCACCCTGTATATGCAAATCCAAAAAATATGAATGGAGTGATAAATTACAAGTACAGACTCATCATATTTTGTACAGTTTAGATAAGATTTATTCGGCAAACTTTCGAGCTGACGTCATCAAGTTTTTGGAGGGGATAAGCAAATATATTTTGACTAAACATTTATTATGCTCTTTATGACCTTAAAACATCTGCAAGATTTCAGAGCATTCGGTTTTGTAGTTCCTGATTAAATCAATAAAATATATTTACGCATTCATTAATTTTTTTGAGTCACCCTGTATATGCAAATCCAAAAAATATGAATGGAGTGATAGATCACAAGTACAGACTCATCATATTTTGTACATTTTAGATATGAATTATTCCACAAACTTTTGAGCTGACGTCATCAAGTTTTTGGAGGGGGTAAGCAAATATTTTTTGACTAAAAATTTATGATGCTCTTTATAGCCTTAAAACATCTGCAACATTTCAAAGCATTCTGGTTAGCAGATTAAAAATTAAATTTCAAAATGTTGTTTTATAATTTTGATTTTTTTTCCAAAAATCTGGACGTTTCGGGTGAAAAGTCGATTCGGAGTTGTAAACTACATGTGTAGGACTATGTTATTTTATACAATTGAAAACCCATTTCCAATGTACAATTTTGAAGTGACGTCATCGCATTAGTGGTGGGGATGATTAGACAAATTTTGGTTAACGTTTTACCATCTACATGATATTCTTAATATAAGTACAAAATTTCACAACAATCGGTCGAGTACTTTCGGAGATTATCTGTCTAATAAAAATCCGGGACAACAGACGGACAGACGGACGGACAGACGGACAGACGGACGGACAGACGGACAGACGGACAGACGGACGGACAGACGGACAGACGGACAGACGGACGGACAGACGGACAGACGGACACACGGACAGACAGACGGAAATGGGAGACCTATTTCTTCGTCTTCTAGGGGTCATGAAAGATCGAGAAAACGTAAAAGTAGAGAGTCGGCCGACGGACTCGATTACAATACTTCCTTTGCTTACGCTCGGGAAGTAAAACCTCTAAATAGTTTGTCCAATAAATACGTAAATCCATGGCAACTTAAGCTAAATGCGAAAGTAGTGAAACTTAATTTTGTTTTTACTTCCTTAACCACTTC